>NW_027189853.1:0-79143 GCF_040958095.1 Procambarus clarkii | reverse complement strand
TTGTCTCACTACACCAGAGTGTCTCACTACACCAGAGTGTCTCGCTACACCAGAGTGTCTCACTACACCAGAGTGTCTCACCACAACAGAGTGTCTCACTACACCAGAGTACCTCACTACACCAGAGTGTCTCACTACACCAGAGTGCCTCACACACCAGAGTGTCTCACTACACCAGAGTGTCTCACTACACCAGAGTGTCTCACTACACCAGAGTGTCTCACTACACCAGAGTGCCTCACTACACCAGAGTGTCTCACTACACCAGAGTGTCTCACTACACCAGAGTGCCTCACTACACCAGAGTGTCTCACCACACCAGAGTGTCTCACTACACCAGAGTGTCACACCACACCAAAGTGTCTCACTACACCAGAGTGTCTCAATACAACAGCGTGCCTCACTACACCAGAGTGTCTCACTACACCAGAGTGCCTCACTACACCAGAGTGCCTCACTACACCAGAGTGCCTCACTATACCAGAGTGCCACACTACACCAGAGTGCCTCACTACACCAGAGTGTCTCACCACACCAGAGTGTCTCACCACACCAGAGTGTCTCACCACACCAGAGTGTCTCACTATACCAGAGTGCCTCACTACACCAGAGTACCACATTACACCAGAGTGTCTCACTACACCAGAGTGTCTCACTACACCAGAGTGCCTCACTACACCAGAGTGCCTCTCTACACCAGAGTGCCTCACTACACCAGAGTGTCTCACTACACCAGAGTGCCTCACTACACAAGAGTGTCTCACTACACCAGAGTGTCTCACTACACCAGAGTGTCTCACTACACCAGAGTGTCTCACTACACCAGAGTGTCTCACTACACCAGAGTGTCTCACTACACCAGAGTGTCTCACTACACCAGAGTGTCTCACTACACCAGAGTGTCTCACTACACCAGAGTGTCTCACTACACCAGAGTGCCTCGATACACCAGAGTGCCTCGATACACCAGAGTGCCTCGATACACCAGAGTGCCTCGTTACACCAGAGTGCCTCTCTACACCAGAGTGCCTCTCTACACCAGAGTGCCTCACTACACCAGAGTGTCTCACTACACCAGAGTGCCTCACTACACAAGAGTGTCTCACTACACCAGAGTGTCTCACTACACCAGAGTGTCTCACGACACCAGAGTGTCTCACTACACCAGAGTGTTTCACACTACACCAGAGTGTCTCACTACACCAGAGTGCCTCATTACACCAGAGTGCCTTACTACACCAGAGTGCCTCACTACACCAGAGTGTCTCACCACACCAGAGTGCCTCACTACACCAGAGTGCCTCACTACACCAGAGTGTCTCACCACACCAGAGTGCCTCACTACACCAGAGTGTCTCACTACACCAGAGTGTCTCGCTACACCAGAGTGTCTCACTACACCAGAGTGTCTCACCACAACAGAGTGTCTCACTACACCAGAGTGCCTCACTACACCAGAGTGTCTCACTACACCAGAGTGCCTCACCACACCAGAGTGTCTCACTACACCAGAGTGTCTCACTACACCAGAGTGTCTCACTACACCAGAGTGTCTCACTACACCAGAGTGTCTCACTACACCAGAGTGTCTCGCTACACCAGAGTGTCTCACTACACCAGAGTGTCTCACCACAACAGAGTGTCTCACTACACCAGAGTGCCTCACTACACCAGAGTGTCTCACTACACCAGAGTGCCTCACCACACCAGAGTGTCTCACTACACCAGAGTGTCTCACTACACCAGAGTGTCTCACTACACCAGAGTGTCTCACTACACCAGAGTGCCTCATTACACCAGAGTGCCTTACTACACCAGAGTGCCTCACTACACCAGAGTGTCTCACCACACCAGAGTGACTCACTACACCAGAGTGACTCACTACACCAGAGTGACTCACTACACCAGAGTGCCTCACTACACCAGAGTGTCTCACTACACCAGAGTGTCTCGCTACACCAGAGTGTCTCACCACACCAGAGTGTCTCACTACACCAGAGTGCCTCACTACACCAGAGTGCCTCACTACACCAGAGTGTCTCACTACACCAGAGTGCCTCACCACACCAGAGTGTCTCACTACACCAGAGTGTCTCACTACACCAGAGTGTCTCACTACACCAGAGTGTCTCACTACACCAGAGTGTCTCACCACACCAGAGTGTCTCACTACACCAGAGTGTCTCACTACACCAGAGTGCCTCACTACACCAGAGTGTCTCACTACACCAGAGTGTCTCACTACACCAGAGTGCCTCACTACACCAGAGTGTCTCACTACACCAGAGTGCCTCACCACACCAGAGTGTCTCACTACACCAGAGTGTCTCACTACACCAGAGTGTCTCACTACACCAGAGTGTCTCACTACACCAGAGTGTCTCACCACACCAGAGTGTCTCACCACAATAGAGTGTCTCACTACACCAGAGTGTCTCACTACACCAGAGTGCCTCACTACACCAGAGTGTCTCACTACACCAGAGTGTCTCACTTCACCAGAGTGCCTCACTACACCAGAGTGTCTCACTACACCAGAGTGCCTCACCACACCAGAGTGTCCTCACTACACCAGAGTGTCTCACTACACCAGAGTGTCTCACTACACCAGAGTGTCTCACTACCCCAGAGTGTCTCACCACAAAAGAGTGTCTCACCACAATAGAGTGTCTCACTACACCAGAGTGTCTCACTACACCAGAGTGCCTCACTACACCAGAGTGTCTCACTACACCAGAGTGTCTCACTACACCAGAGTGCCTCACTACACCAGAGTGTCTCACCACACCAGAGTGTCTCACTACACCAGAGTGCCTCACTACACCAGAGTGCCTCACCACACCAGAGTGTCTCACCACAACAGAGTGTCTCACCACACCAGAGTGTCTCACTACACCAGAGTGCCTCACTACACCAGAGTGTCTCACTACACAAGAATGTCTCACTACACCAGAGTGCCTCACTACCCCAAAGTGTCTCACTACACCAGAATGTCTCACTACACCAGAGTGCCTCACTTCACCAGAGTGCCTCACTACACCAAAGTGCCTCACCACACCAGAGTGTCTCACTACACCAGAGTGCCTCACTACACAAGAGTGTCTCACTACACCAGAGTGTCTCACTACACCAGAGTGTCTCACTACACCAGAGTGTCTCACTACACCAGAGTGTTTCACACTACACCAGAGTGTCTCACTACACCAGAGTGCCTCATTACACCAGAGTGCCTTACTACACCAGAGTGCCTCACTACACCAGAGTGTCTCACCACACCAGAGTGCCTCACTACACCAGAGTGCCTCACTACACCAGAGTGTCTCACCACACCAGAGTGCCTCACTACACCAGAGTGTCTCACCACACCAGTGTCTCACTACACCAGAGTGTCTCACTACAACAGAGTGCCTCACTACACCAGAGTGTCTCACTACACCAGAGTGCCTCACTACACCAGAGTGCCTCACTACACCAGAGTGCCTCACTACACCAGAGTGCCACACTACACCAGAGTGCCTCACTACACCAGAGTGTCTCACCACACCAGAGTGTCTCACCACACCAGAGTGTCTCACCACACCAGAGTGTCTCACTACACCAGAGTGCCTCACTACACCAGAGTACCACATTACACCAGAGTGTCTCACTACACCAGAGTGTCTCACTACACCAGAGTGCCTCACTACACCAGAGTGCCTCTCTACACCAGAGTGCCTCGATACACCAGAGTGCCTCGATACACCAGAGTGCCTCGTTACACCAGAGTGCCTCTCTACACCAGAGTGCCTCTCTACACCAGAGTGCCTCGCTACACCAGAGTGTCTCTCTACACCAGAGTGCCTCACTACACCAGAGTGACTCACAACACCAGAGTGCCTCACTCCTCCAGAGTGCCTCACTCCACCAGAATGCTTCACCACACCAGAGTGCCTCACCACACCAGAGTGCCTCACTACACCAGAGTGCCTCACACTGCACCAGAGTGCCTCACACTTCACCAGAGTGCCTCACTACACCAGAGTGACTCACTACACCAGAGTGATTCACTACACCAGAGTGACTCACTACACCAGAGTGCCTCGCTACACCAGAGTGCCTCGCTACACCAGAGTGCCTCTCTACACCAGAGTGCCTCTCTACACCAGAGTACCTCGCTACACCAGAGTGCCTCTCTACACCAGAGTGCCTCTCTACACCAGAGTGCCTCTCTACAGCAGAGTGCCTTGCTACACCAGAGTGCCTCTCTACACCAGAGTGACTCACAACACCAGAGTGACTCACTACACCAGAGTGCCTCACTATACCAAAGTGCCTCACTACACTAGAGTGACTCACAACACCAGAGTGCCTCACTACACCAGAGTGACTCACAACACCAGAGTGCCTCGCTACACCAGAGTGCCTCACTACACCAGAGTGACTCACAACACCAGAGTGCCTCACTCCTCCAGAGTGCCTCACTCCACCAGAATGCCTCACCACACCAGAGTGCCTCACCACACCAGAGTGCCTCACTACACCAGAGTGCCTCACACTACACCAGAGTGCCTCACACTACACCAGAGTGCCTCACTACACCAGAGTGACTCACTACACCAGAGTGACTCACTACACCAGAGGGACTCACTACACCAGAGTGCCTCACTACACCAGAGTGTCCTCACTACACCAGAGTGTCTCTCGCTACACCAGAGTGTCTCACTACACCAGAGTGTCTCACCACAACAGAGTGTCTCACTACACCAGAGTGCCTCACTACACCAGAGTGTCTCACTACACCAGAGTGCCTCACCACACCAGAGTGTCTCACTACACCAGAGTGTCTCACTACACCAGAGTGTCTCACTACACCAGAGTGTCTCACTACACCAGAGTGTCTCACCACACCAGAGTGTCTCACTACACCAGAGTGTCTCACTACACCAGAGTGCCTCACTACACCAGAGTGTCCTCACTACACCAGAGTGTCCTCACTACACCAGAGTGCCTCACTACACCAGAGTGTCTCACTACACCAGAGTGCCTCACCACACCAGAGTGTCTCACTACACCAGAGTGTCTCACTACACCAGAGTGTCTCACTACACCAGAGTGTCTCACTACACCAGAGTGTCTCACCACACCAGAGTGTCTCACCACAATAGAGTGTCTCACTACACCAGAGTGTCTCACTACACCAGAGTGCCTCACTACACCAGAGTGTCTCACTACACCAGAGTGTCTCACTTCACCAGAGTGCCTCACTACACCAGAGTGTCTCACTACACCAGAGTGCCTCACCACACCAGAGTGTCTCACTACACCAGAGTGTCTCACTACACCAGAGTGTCTCACTACACCAGAGTGTCTCACTACCCCAGAGTGTCTCACCACAAAAGAGTGTCTCACCACAATAGAGTGTCTCACTACACCAGAGTGTCTCACTACACCAGAGTGCCTCACTACACCAGAGTGTCTCACTACACCAGAGTGTCTCACTACACCAGAGTGCCTCACTACACCAGAGTGTCTCACCACACCAGAGTGTCTCACTACACCAGAGTGCCTCACTACACCAGAGTGCCTCACCACACCAGAGTGTCTCACCACAACAGAGTGTCTCACCACACCAGAGTGTCTCACTACACCAGAGTGCCTCACTACACCAGAGTGTCTCACTACACAAGAATGTCTCACTACACCAGAGTGCCTCACTACCCCAAAGTGTCTCACTACACCAGAGTGTCTCACTACACCAGAGTGCCTCACTTCACCAGAGTGCCTCACTACACCAAAGTGCCTCACCACACCAGAGTGTCTCACTACACCAGAGTGTCTCACTACACCAGAGTGTCTCACTACACCAGAGTGTCTCACTACACCAGAGTGGTCTCACCACACCAGAGTGTCTCACTACACCAGAGTGCCTCACCACACCCAGAGTGTCTCACTACACCAGAGTGTCTCACTACACCAGAGTGTCTCACTACACCAGAGTGTCTCCACTACCCCAGAGTGTCTCACCACACCAGAGTGTCTCACCACAATAGAGTGTCTCACTACGCCAGAGTGTCTCACTACACCAGAGTGCCTCACTACACCAGAGTGTCTCACTACACCAGAGTGTCTCACCACAACAGAGTCTCACTACACCAGAGTGCCTCACTACACCAGAGTGTCTCACTACACCAGAGTGCCTCACCACACCAGAGTGTCTCACTACACCAGAGTGTCTCACTACACCAGAGTGTCTCACTACACCAGAGTGTCTCACCACACCAGAGTGTCTCACTACACCAGAGTGTCTCACTACACCAGAGTGCCTCACTACACCAGAGTGTCTCACTACACCAGAGTGTCTCACTACACCAGAGTGCCTCACTACACCAGAGTGTCTCACTACACCAGAGTGCCTCACCACACCAGAGTGACTCACTACACCAGAGTGTCTCACTACACCAGAGTGTCTCACTACACCAGAGTGTCTCACTACACCAGAGTGTCTCACCACACCAGAGTGTCTCACCACAATAGAGTGTCTCACTACACCAGAGTGTCTCACTACACCAGAGTGCCTCACTACACCAGAGTGTCTCACTACACCAGAGTGTCTCACTTCACCAGAGTGCCTCACTACACCAGAGTGTCTCACTACACCAGAGTGCCTCACCACACCAGAGTGTCTCACTACACCAGAGTGTCTCACTACACCAGAGTGTCTCACTACACCAGAGTGTCTCACTACCCAAGAGTGTCTCACCACAAAAGAGTGTCTCACCACAATAGAGTGTCTCACTACACCAGAGTGTCTCACTACACCAGAGTGCCTCACTACACCAGAGTGTCCTCACTACACCAGAGTGTCTCACTACACCAGAGTGCCTCACTACACCAGAGTGTCTCACCACACCAGAGTGTCTCACTACACCAGAGTGCCTCACTACACCAGAGTGCCTCACCACACCAGAGTGTCTCACCACAACAGAGTGTCTCACCACACCAGAGTGTCTCACTACACCAGAGTGCCTCACTACACCAGAGTGTCTCACTACACAAGAATGTCTCACTACACCAGAGTGCCTCACTACCCCAAAGTGTCTCACTACACCAGAGTGTCTCACTACACCAGAGTGCCTCACTTCACCAGAGTGCCTCACTACACCAAAGTGCCTCACCACACCAGAGTGTCTCACTACACCAGAGTGTCTCACTACACCAGAGTGTCTCACTACACCAGAGTGTCTCACTACACCAGAGTGTCTCACCACACCAGAGTGGTCTCACTACACCAGAGTGCCTCACCACACCAGAGTGTCTCACTACACCAGAGTGTCTCACTACACCAGAGTGTCTCACTACACCAGAGTGTCTCACTACCCCAGAGTGTCTCACCACACCAGAGTGTCTCACCACAATAGAGTGTCTCACTACGCCAGAGTGTCTCACTACACCAGAGTGCCTCACTACACCAGAGTGTCTCACTACACCAGAGTGTCTCACTACACCAGAGTGCCTCACTACACCAGAGTGCCTCACTACCACCAGAGTGCCTCACCACACCAGAGTGTCTCACCACACCAGAGTGTCTTACCACACCAGAGTGTCTCACTACACCAGAGTGCCTCACTACACCAGAGTGTCTCACTACACCAGAGTGCCTCACTACACCAGAGTGTCTCTCAAACCACTGGTCGTCGCACAGTCGTAAGTAGGGATCGCTTAGCTACTGTGCACCTTGTTCTGAGGCCAGTGGTCGTCACAGTTGTAAGTGGGGATCACTTAGCTACTGTGCACCTTGTTCTGAGGCCAGTGGCCGTCACAGTTGTAAGTGGGGATCACTTATCTACTGTATACCTAAGTCGTCCCACTGCCCGAAACGATTTGCGTACTAGTGGCTTTAAGCATTGTATGTACTAGCTGTATCTATAAATCCATTAATGTTTGTATCTCACCTTATATGTATGTACCTTACCTGAATAAACAATTTAGTTGATTTGATTTGTACCGTGTTCTGAGACCACTGGTCGTCACAAATTGGGGACTACTTAGCTACTGTGTACTGTATTCTGATGGCAGTGGTCGTCAGAGTCGTTAGTAAGTGGGGGATCGCTTAGCCACTGTGCACCCTGTATTGAGGCCTCTGGTCATCACACAGTCATCAGTAAGTATGGATCACTTAGCTACTTTGTACCGTGACTCTCAACAAATGGTCATTTTCCAACATGGCACTTCTCTCGAAACAATGAATAAACACACTATTTTGAGAATATTATAGTGATCCTCAAAAGATATATAAAAAAAAACACTACTGCTTACCTTCTGAGTGAGAGAGCACAAGCAAATAAATAGCATTAATATCTTTTTAATTACAATATCTACTAAAAAATATAGTGTTTTTATGAAAATTAAGTTATTTATATAAATAATTTGAAGGTCTTAAAACAATTTCAAATTTAAAAAAAAAAAGTTACTTTTCTTTAAAATTTTTACAAAAAATTATCAGAAAAATTAAACATTATTTAATATATTTGCTTGTACATATAGAATTAATAAT
This sequence comes from Procambarus clarkii, assembly GCF_040958095.1. Taxonomy (NCBI): domain Eukaryota; kingdom Metazoa; phylum Arthropoda; class Malacostraca; order Decapoda; family Cambaridae; genus Procambarus; species Procambarus clarkii. Next base: position 70,610 of record NW_027189853.1, on the reverse strand, counting down.
AGTAAAAAAAAATGAAGATAATACTTAAATTTTAATGATAAGTTTAAATGCAGGAATTGATTATTACTCATCAGTAGCTGTTGATTGCTTGGCTGCTCTGAACTGAGATCACCGTCGTCGCTATGTGTAATTTAGCTGCTGTGTACCACATTTTGAGCCCAGTAGTTGTCATTAAGTGGGGAACACTTAGCTACTGTGCACCTTGTTCTGAGGCCAGTGGCCATCACAGTTGTAAGTGGGGATCAATTAGCTACTGTGTACTTAAGTAGTCCCACTGCCCGAAACGATTTGCGTAATAGTGGCTTTAGGCATTGTATGTACTAGCTCTATCTATAAATCCATCAATGTTTGTATCTCACCTTGTATGTATGTACTTTACCTAAATAAACATTTAATTTGATTTGTATCGTGTTCTGAGGCCACTGGTCATCAGTAAGTGGGGATCACTTAGCTACTGTGTACGGTGTTCTAAGACCAGTGTGGTTACAACCCACAGGAGTTTGGTGACTCGAACCATCACGAGGCTTCCTAGTGGGCGTCCTGTAAGAAGAGAAGAAGGTTAGAAGAGGAGAGAAAGGGTGCGCCTATAATCATGACCCATCAACAAATGGTCATCATCCAGCATCGCACTTCTCTCGAAACAATGAATGAACACAATATATTATGAATGTTTTAGTCACCCTTTAAAGATATAAAAATCACTACTGTGTACCTCCTGAGTAAAGGTGGGCAATCAAATAAATAGCATTTATATCATCTTAATTGCAATTAATTTTTAGAAAAAAGATTAAGCCATATAAAAATTAAAAGTATTATATAGACTTGTATACAATTCTTAAAAAAACTTTAAAATATCTTAATTACCGATGTCAGTTTTGTATAAAAATTAAAAAAAAAACTTATAAGAAAATTTAACAAATTTATATATAAACTTTAAATGTTATCCTTATAAAAGACCCCTTCAGTAAAAATTTTGAGTAAAATATCTAATATTTACAATAGATAAATACGTGAATTCATTTACCATCGTAAGTAATTAGTGATCGCTTTGTTACTCTGAACTATGATCACAATAGTCGGATTGTGTAATTAGCTACTGTATACCACGTTCTGAGTCCAGCAGTCGTCATTAAGTGGGGATCAATTAGCTACTGTGCACCGTGTTCTGAGGCAACTGGTCGTCACACAGTCATCAATAAGCAGAGATCACTTAGCTACTGTGCACTATATTCTGAGGTAACTGGTGGTCACACAGTCATCAGTTAGTAGATATTACCTAGTTACTGTGCACCGTTTTCCGTAGCCAATAGTCTTCACACAGTCATCAGTAAATTGGGATTTTTTAGCTACTGTGCACCGTTTTCTCAGGCCAGTGGTCGTCACAGTTGTCAGAAAGTTGGGAGTAAAAAAGTAAGAGTGTGTCAGTAAGAGTGCCTCGCTACACCAGAGTGCCCTCGCTACACCAAAGTACCTCGCTACACCAGAGTGCCTCTCTACAACAGAGTGCCTCGATACACCAGAGTGCCTCTCTACACCAGAGTGCCTCGCTACACCAGAGTGCCTCTCTACACCAGAGTGCCTCTCTACACCAGAGTGACTCACAACACCAGAGTGCCTCACTCCTCCAGAGTGCCTCACTCCACCAGAATACCTCACCACACCAGAGTGCCTCACCACACCAGAGTGCCTCACTACACCAGAGTGCCTCACACTACACCAGAGTGCCTTACACTACACCAGAGTGCCTCACTACACCAGAGTGACTCACTACACCAGAGTGACTCATTCCAGCAGAGTGCTTCATTACACGAGAGTGCTTCGCCACACCAGAGTGCCTCACTCCACCAGAGTGCCTCACTCCTCCAGAGTGCCTCACTCCTCCAGAGTGCCTCACTCCTCCAGAGTGCCTCACTCCTCCAGAGTGCCTCACTACACCAGAGTGCCTCTCTACACCAGAGTGCCTCACTACACCAGAGTGTCTCACTACACCAGAGTGCCTCACTACACAAGAGTGTCTCACTACACAGGAGTGTCTCACTACACCAGAGTGTCTCACTACACCAGAGTGTCTCACTACACCAGAGTGTTTCACACTACACCAGAGTGTCTCACTACACCAGAGTGCCTCATTACACCAGAGTGCCTTACTACACCAGAGTGCCTCACTACACCAGAGTGTCTCACCACACCAGAGTGCCTCACTACACCAGAGTGCCTCACTACACCAGAGTGTCTCACCACACCAGAGTGCCTCACTACACCAGAGTGTCTCACCACACCAGAGTGTCTCACTACACCAGAGTGTCTCACTACAACAGAGTGCCTCACTACACCAGAGTGTCTCACTACACCAGAGTGCCTCACTACACCAGAGTGCCTCACTACACCAGAGTGCCTCACTACACCAGAGTGCCACACTACACCAGAGTGCCTCACTACACCAGAGTGTCTCACCACACCAGAGTGTCTCACCACACCAGAGTGTCTCACCACACCAGAGTGTCTCACTACACCAGAGTGCCTCACTACACCAGAGTACCACATTACACCAGAGTGTCTCACTACACCAGAGTGTCTCACTACACCAGAGTGCCTCACTACACCAGAATGCCTCTCTACACCAGAGTGCCTCACTACACCAGAGTGTCTCACTACACCAGAGTGCCTCACTACACAAGAGTGTCTCACTACACCAGAGTGTCTCACTACACCAGAGTGTCTCACTACACCAGAGTGTCTCACTACACCAGAGTGTCCTCACTACACCAGAGTGTCTCACTACACCAGAGTGTCTCACTACACCAGAGTGTCTCACTACACCAGAGTGCCTCTCTACACCAGAGTGCCTCGATACACCAGAGTGCCTCGATACACCAGAGTGCCTCGTTACACCAGAGTGCCTCTCTACACCAGAGTGCCTCTCTACACCAGAGTGCCTCACTACACCAGAGTGTCTCACTACACCAGAGTGCCTCACTACACAAGAGTGTCTCACTACACCAGAGTGTCTCACTACACCAGAGTGTCTCACTACACCAGAGTGTCTCACTACACCAGAGTGTTTCACACTACACCAGAGTGTCTCACTACACCAGAGTGCCTCATTACACCAGAGTGCCTTACTACACCAGAGTGCCTCACTACACCAGAGTGTCTCACCACACCAGAGTGCCTCACTACACCAGAGTGCCTCACTACACCAGAGTGTCTCACCACACCAGAGTGCCTCACTACACCAGAGTGTCTCACCACACCAGAGTGTCTCACTACACCAGAGTGTCTCACTACAACAGAGTGCCTCACTACACCAGAGTGTCTCACTACACCAGAGTGCCTCACTACACCAGAGTGCCTCACTACACCAGAGTGCCTCACTACACCAGAGTGCCTCACTACACCAGAGTGCCACACTACACCAGAGTGCCTCACTACACCAGAGTGTCTCACCACACCAGAGTGGTCTCACCACACCAGAGTGTCTCACCACACCAGAGTGTCTCACTACACAGAGTGCCTCACTACACCAGAGTACCACATTACACCAGAGTGTCTCACTACACCAGAGTGTCTCACTACACCAGAGTGCCTCACTACACCAGAGTGCCTCTCTACACCAGAGTGCCTCACTACACCAGGGTGTCTCACTACACCAGAGTGCCTCACTACGCAAGAGTGTCTCACTACACCAGAGTGTCTCACTACACCAGAGTGTCTCACTACACTAGAGTGTCTCACTACACCAGAGTGTCTCACTACACCAGAGTGTCTCACTACACCAGAGTGTCTCACTACACCAGAGTGTCTCACTACACAGAGTGTCTCACTACACCAGAGTGTCTCACTACACCAGAGTGTCTCACTACACCAGAGTGCCTCTCTACACCAGAGTGCCTCGATACACCAGAGTGCCTCGATACACCAGAGTGCCTCGTTACACCAGAGTGCCTCTCTACACCAGAGTGCCTCTCTACACCAGAGTGCCTCACTACACCAGAGTGACTCACAACACCAGAGTGCCTCACTCCTCCAGAGTGCCTCACTCCACAGAATGCTTCACCACACCAGAGTGCCTCACCACACCAGAGTGCCTCACTACACCAGAGTGCCTCACACTGCACCAAGAGTGCCTCACACTTCACCAGAGTGCCTCACTACACCAGAGTGACTCACTACACCAGAGTGATTCACTACACCAGAGTGACTCACTACACCAGAGTGCCTCGCTACACCAGAGTGCCTCGCTACACCAGAGTGCCTCTCTACACCAGAGTGCCTCTCTACACCAGAGTGCCTCTCTACACCAGAGTACCTCGCTACACCAGAGTGCCTCTCTATACCAGAGTGCCTCTCTACACCAGAGTGCCTCTCTACAGCAGAGTGCCTCGCTACACCAGAGTGCCTCTCTACACCAGAGTGACTCACAACACCAGAGTGACTCACTACACCAGAGTGCCTCACTATACCAGAGTGCCTCACTACACTAGAGTGACTCACAACACCAGAGTGCCTCACTACACCAGAGTGACTCACAACACCAGAGTGCCTCGCTACACCAGAGTGCCTCACTACACCAGAGTGACTCACAACACCAGAGTGCCTCACTCCTCCAGAGTGCCTCACTCCACCAGAATGCCTCACCACACCAGAGTGCCTCACCACACCAGAGTGCCTCACTACACCAGAGTGCCTCACACTACACCAGAGTGCCTCACACTACACCAGAGTGCCTCACTACACCAGAGTGACTCACTACACCAGAGTGACTCACTACACCAGAGTGACTCACTACACCAGAGTGCCTCACTACACCAGAGTGTCTCACTACACCAGAGTGTCTCGCTACACCAGAGTGTCTCACTACACCAGAGTGTCCTCACCACACCAGAGTGTCTCACTACACCAGAGTGTCTCACTACACCAGAGTGCCTCACCACACCAGAGTGTCTCACTACACCAGAGTGTCTCACTACACCAGAGTGTCTCACTACACCAGAGTGTCTCACTACACCAAAGTGTCTCACCACACCAGAGTGTCTCACTACACCAGAGTGTCTCACTACACCAGAGTGCCTCACTACACCAGAGTGTCTCACTACACCAGAGTGTCTCACTACACCAGAGTGCCTCACTACACCAGAGTGTCTCACTACACCAGAGTGCCTCACCACACCAGAGTGTCTCACTACACCAGAGTGTCTCACTACACCAGAGTGTCTCACTACACCAGAGTGTCTCACTACACCAGAGTGTCTCACCACACCAGAGTGTCTCACCACAATAGAGTGTCCTCACTACACCAGAGTGTCTCACTACACCAGAGTGCCTCACTACACCAGAGTGTCTCACTACACCAGAGTGTCTCACTTCACCAGAGTGCCTCACTACACCAGAGTGTCTCACTACACCAGAGTGTCTCACTACACCAGAGTGTCTCACTACCCCAGAGTGTCTCACCACACCAGAGTGTCTCACCACAATAGAGTGTCTCACTACACCAGAGTGTCTCACTACACCAGAGTGCCTCACTACACCAGAGAGTCTCACTACACCAGAGTGTCTCACTACACCAGAGTGCCTCACTACACCAGAGTGTCTCACCACACCAGAGTGTCTCACTACACCAGAGTGCCTCACTACACCAGAGTGCCTCACCACACCAGAGTGTCTCACCACAACAGAGTGTCTCACCACACCAGAGTGTCTCACTACACCAGAGTGCCTCACTACACCAGAGTGTCTCACTACACAAGAATGTCTCACTACACCAGAGTGCCTCACTACCCCAAAGTGTCTCACTACACCAGAGTGTCTCACTACACCAGAGTGCCTCACTTCACCAGAGTGCCTCACTACACCAAAGTGCCTCACCACACCAGAGTGTCTCACTACACCAGAGTGTCTCACTACACCAGAGTGTCTCACTACACCAGAGTGTCTCACTACACCAGAGTGTCTCACCACACCAGAGTGTCTCACTACACCCAGAGTGCCTCACCACACCAGAGTGTCTCACTACACCAGAGTGTCTCACGTACACCAGAGTGTCTCACTACACCAGAGTGTCTCACTACCCCAGAGTGTCTCACCACACCAGAGTGTCTCACCACAAATAGAGTGTCTCACTACGCCAGAGTGTCTCACTACACCAGAGTGCCCTCACTACACCAGAGTGTCTCACTACACCAGAGTGTCTCACTACACCAGAGTGCCTCACTACACCAGAGTGCCTCACTACACCAGAGTGCCTCACCACACCAGAGTGTCTCACCACACCAGAGTGTCTTACCACACCAGAGTGTCTCACTACACCAGAGTGCCTCACTACACCAGAGTGTCTCACTACACCAGAGTGGCCTCACTACACCAGAGTGTCTCACTAAACCACTGGTCGTCGCACAGTCGTAAGTAGGGATCGCTTAGCTACTGTGCACCTTGTTCTGAGGCCAGTGGTCGTCACAGTTGTAAGTGGGGATCACTTAGCTACTGTGCACCTTGTTCTGAGGCCAGTGGCCGTCACAGTTGTAAGTGGGGATCACTTATCTACTGTATACCTAAGTCGTCCCACTGCCCGAAACGATTTGCGTACTAGTGGCTTTAAGCATGTATGTACTAGCTGTATCTATAAATCCATTAATGTTTGTATCTCACCTTATATGTATGTACCTTACCTGAATAAACAATTTAGTTGATTTGATTTGTACCGTGTTCTGAGACCACTGGTCGTCACAAATTGGGGACTACTTAGCTACTGTGTACTGTATTCTGATGGCAGTGGTCGTCAGAGTCGTTAGTAAGTGGGGGATCGCTTAGCACTGTGCACCCTGTATTGAGGCCTCTGGTCATCACACAGTCATCAGTAAGTATGGATCACTTAGCTACTTTGTACCGTGACTCTCAACAAATGGTCATTTTCCAACATGGCACTTCTCTCGAAACAATGAATAAACACACTATTTTGAGAATATTATAGTGATCCTCAAAAGATATATATAAAAAAAAAAAAACACTACTGCTTACCTTCTGAGTGAGAGAGCACAAGCAAATAAATAGCATTAATATCTTTTTAATTACAATATCTACTAAAAAATATAGTGTTTTATGAAAATTAAGTTATTTATATAAATAATTTGAAGGTCTTAAAACAATTTCAAATTTAAAAAAAAAAAGTTACTTTTCTTTAAAATTTTTACAAAAAATTATCAGAAAAATTAAACATTATTTAATATATTTGCTTGTACATATAGAATTAATAATAGTAAAAAAAAAAATGAAGATAATACTTAAATTTAATGATAAAGTTTAAATGCAGGAATTGATTATTACTCATCAGTAGCTGTTGATTGCTTGGCTGCTCTGAACTGAGATCACCGTCGTCGCTATGTGTAATTAGCTGCTGTGTACCACATTTTGAGCCCAGTAGTTGTCATTAAGTGGGGAACACTTAGCTACTGTGCACCTTGTTCTGAGGCCAGTGGCCATCACAGTTGTAAGTGGGGATCAATTAGCTACTGTGTACTTAAGTAGTCCCACTGCCCGAAACGATTTGCGTAATAGTGGCTTTAGGCATTGTATGTACTAGCTCTATCTATAAATCCATCAATGTTTGTATCTCACCTTGTATGTATGTACTTTACCTAAATAAACATTTAATTTGATTTGTATCGTGTTCTGAGGCCACTGGTCATCAGTAAGTGGGGATCACTTAGCTACTGTGTACGGTGTTCTAAGACCAGTGTGGTTACAACCCACAGGAGTTTGGTGACTCGAACCATCACGAGGCTTCCTAGTGGGCGTCCTGTATGAAGAGAAAGAAGGTTTAGAAGAGGAGAGAAAGGGTGCGCCTATAGTCATGACCCATCAACAAATGGTCATCATCCAGCATCGCACTTCTCTCGAAACAATGAATGAACACAATATATTATGAATGTTTTAGTCTCCCTTTAAAGATATAAAAATCACTACTGTGTACCTCCTGAGTAAAGGTGGGCAATCAAATAAATAGCATTTATATCATCTTAATTGCAATTAATTTTTAGAAAAAAGATTAAGCCATATAAAAAATTAAAAGTATTATATAGACTTGTATACAATTCTTAAAAAACTTTAAAATATCTTAATTACCGATGTCAGTTTTATATAAAAATTAAAAAAAAAACTTATAAGAAAATTTAACAAATTTATATATAAACTTTAAAAGTTATCCTTATAAAAGTCCCCTTCAGTAAAAATTTTGAGTAAAATATCTAATATTTACAATAGATAAATACGTGAATTCATTTACCATCGTAAGTAATTAGTGATCGCTTTGTTACTCTGAACTAAGATCACAATAGTCGGATTGTGTAATTAGCTACTGTATACCACGTTCTGAGTCCAGCAGTCGTCATTAAGTGGGGATCAATTAGCTACTGTGCAACCGTGTTCTGAGGCAACTGGTCGTCACACAGTCATCAATAGGCAGAGATCACTTAGCTACTGTGCACTATATTCTGAGGTAACTGGTGGTCACACAGTCATCAGTTAGTAGATATCACCTAGTTACTGTGCACCGTTTTCCGTAGCCAATAGTCTTCACACAGTCATCAGTAAATTGGATTTTTTAGCTACTGTGCACCGTTTTCTCAGGCCAGTGGTCGTCACAGTTGTCAGAAAGTTGGGAGTAAAAAAGTAAGAGTGTGTCAGTAAGAGTGCCTCGCTACACCAGAGTGCCTCGCTACACCAAAGTACCTCGCTACACAGAGTGCCTCTCTACAACAGAGTGCCTCGATACACCAGAGTGCCTCTCTACACCAGAGTGCCTCGCTACACCAGAGTGCCTCTCTACACCAGAGTGCCTCTCTACACCAGAGTGACTCACAACACCAGAGTGCCTCACTCCTCCAGAGTGCCTCACTCCACCAGAATACCTCACCACACCAGAGTGCCTCACCACACCAGAGTGCCTCACTACACCAGAGTGCCTCACACTACACCAGAGTGCCTTACACTACACCAGAGTGCCTCACTACACCAGAGTGACTCACTACACCAGAGTGACTCATTCCAGCAGAGTGCTTCATTACACGAGAGTGCTTCGCCACACCAGAGTGCCTCACTCCACCAGAGTGCCTCACTCCTCCAGAGTGCCTCACTCCTCCAGAGTGCCTCACTCCTCCAGAGTGCCTCACTCCTCCAGAGTGCATCACTACACCAGAGTGCCTCTCTACACCAGAGTGCCTCACTACACCAGAGTGTCTCACTACACAGAGTGCCTCACTACACAAGAGTGTCTCACTACACAGGAGTGTCTCACTACACCAGAGTGTCTCACTACACCAGAGTGTCTCACTACACCAGAGTGTTTCACACTACACCAGAGTGTCTCACTACACCAGAGTGCCTCATTACACAGAGTGCCTTACTACACCAGAGTGCCATCACTACACCAGAGTGTCTCACCACACCAGAGTGCCTCACTACACCAGAGTGCCTCACTACACCAGAGTGTCTCACCACACCAGAGTGCCTCACTACACCAGAGTGTCTCACCACACCAGAGTGTCTCACTACACCAGAGGTGTCTCACTACAACAGAGTGCCTCACTACACCAGAGTGTCTCACTACACCAGAGTGCCTCACTACACCAGAGTGCCTCACTACACCAGAGTGCCTCACTACACAGAGTGCCACACTACACCAGAGTGCCTCACTACACCAGAGTGTCTCACCACACCAGAGTGTCTCACCACACAGAGTGTCTCACCACACCAGAGTGTCTCACTACACCAGAGTGCCTCACTACACCAGAGTACCACATTACACCAGAGTGTCTCACTACACCAGAGTGTCTCACTACACCAGAGTGCCTCACTACACCAGAATGCCTCTCTACACCAGAGTGCCTCACTACACCAGAGTGTCTCACTACACCAGAGTGCCTCACTACACAAGAGTGTCTCACTACACCAGAGTGTCTCACTACACCAGAGTGTCTCACTACACCAGAGTGTCTCACTACACCAGAGTGTCTCACTACACCAGAGTGTCTCACTACACCAGAGTGTCTCACTACACCAGAGTGTCTCACTACACCAGAGTGCCTCTCTACACCAGAGTGCCTCGATACACCAGAGTGCCTCGATACACCAGAGTGCCTCGTTACACCAGAGTGCCTCTCTACACCAGAGTGCCTCTCTACACCAGAGTGCCTCACTACACCAGAGTGTCTCACTACACCAGAGTGCCTCACTACACAAGAGTGTCTCACTACACCAGAGTGTCTCACTACACCAGAGTGTCTCACTACACCAGAGTGTCTCACTACACCAGAGTGTTTCACACTACACCAGAGTGTCTCACTACACCAGAGTGCCTCATTACAACCAGAGTGCCTTACTACACCAGAGTGCCTCACTACACCAGAGTGTCTCACCACACCAGAGTGCCTCACTACACAGAGTGCCTCACTACACCAGAGTGTCTCACCACACCAGAGTGCTCACTACACCAGAGTGTCTCACCACACCAGAGTGTCTCACTACACCAGAGTGTCTCACTACAACAGAGTGCCTCACTACACCAGAGTGTCTCACTACACCAGAGTGCCTCACTACACAGAGTGCCTCACTACACCAGAGTGCCTCACTACACCAGAGTGCCTCACTACACCAGAGTGCCACACTACACCAGAGTGCCTCACTACACCAGAGTGTCTCACCACACCAGAGTGTCTCACACACCAGAGTGTCTCACCACACCAGAGTGTCTCACTACACCAGAGTGCCTCACTACACCAGAGTACCACATTACACCAGAGTGTCTCACTACACCAGAGTGTCTCACTACACCAGAGTGCCTCACTACACCAGAGTGCCTCTCTACACAGAGTGCCTCACTACACCAGGGTGTCTCACTACACCAGAGTGCCTCACTACGCAAGAGTGTCTCACTACACCAGAGTGTCTCACTACACCAGAGTGTCTCACTACACTAGAGTGTCTCACTACACCAGAGTGTCTCACTACACCAGAGTGTCTCACTACACCAGAGTGTCTCACTACACCAGAGTGTCTCACTACACCAGAGTGTCTCACTACACCAGAGTGTCTTCACTACAACCAGAGTGCCTCTCTACACCAGAGTGCCTCGATACACCAGAGTGCCTCGATACACCAGAGTGCCTCGTTACACCAGAGTGCCTCTCTACACCAGAGTGCCTCTCTACACCAGAGTGCCTCACTACACCAGAGTGACTCACAACACCAGAGTGCCTCACTCCTCCAGAGTGCCTCACTCCACCAGAATGCTTCACCACACCAGAGTGCCTCACCACACCAGAGTGCCTCACTACACCAGAGTGCCTCACACTGCACCAGAGTGCCTCACACTTCACCAGAGTGCCTCACTACACCAGAGTGACTCACTACACCAGAGTGATTCACTACACCAGAGTGACTCACTACACCAGAGTGCCTCGCTACACCAGAGTGCCTCGCTACACCAGAGTGCCTCTCTACACCAGAGTGCCTCTCTACACCAGAGTGCCTCTCTACACCAGAGTACCTCGCTACACCAGAGTGCCTCTCTATACCAGAGTGCCTCTCTACACCAGAGTGCCTCTCTACAGCAGAGTGCCTCGCTACACCAGAGTGCTCTCTACACCAGAGTGACTCACAACACCAGAGTGACTCACTACACCAGAGTGCCTCACTATACCAGAGTGCCTCACTACACTAGAGTGACTCACAACACCAGAGTGCCTCACTACACCAGAGTGACTCACAACACCAGAGTGCCTCGCTACACCAGAGTGCCTCACTACACCAGAGTGACTCACAACACCAGAGTGCCTCACTCCTCCAGAGTGCCTCACTCCACCAGAATGCCTCACCACACCAGAGTGCCTCACCACACCAGAGTGCCTCACTACACCAGAGTGCCTCACACTACACCAGAGTGCCTCACACTACACCAGAGTGCCTCACTACACCAGAGTGACTCACTACACCAGAGTGACTCACTACACCAGAGTGACTCACTACACCAGAGTGCCTCACTACACCAGAGTGTCTCACTACACCAGAGTGTCTCGCTACACCAGAGTGTCTCACTACACCAGAGTGTCTCACCACACCAGAGTGTCTCACTACACCAGAGTGTCTCACTACACCAGAGTGCCTCACCACACCAGAGTGTCTCACTACACCAGAGTGTCTCACTACACCAGAGTGTCTCACTACACCAGAGTGTCTCACTACACCAAAGTGTCTCACCACACCAGAGTGTCTCACTACACCAGAGTGTCTCACTACACCAGAGTGCCTCACTACACCAGAGTGTCTCACTACACCAGAGTGTCTCACTACACCAGAGTGCCTCACTACACCAGAGTGTCTCACTACACCAGAGTGCCTCACCACACCAGAGTGTCTCACTACACCAGAGTGTCTCACTACACCAGAGTGTCTCACTACACCAGAGTGTCTCACTACACCAGAGTGTCTCACCACACCAGAGTGTCTCACCACAATAGAGTGTCTCACTACACCAGAGTGTCTCACTACACCAGAGTGCCTCACTACACCAGAGTGTCTCACTACACCAGAGTGTCTCACTTCACCAGAGTGCCTCACTACACCAGAGTGTCTCACTACACCAGAGTGTCTCACTACACCAGAGTGTCTCACTACCCCAGAGTGTCTCACCACACCAGAGTGTCTCACCACAATAGAGTGTCTCACTACACCAGAGTGTCTCACTACACCAGAGTGCCTCACTACACCAGAGAGTCTCACTACACCAGAGTGTCTCACTACACCAGAGTGCCTCACTACACCAGAGTGTCTCACCACACCAGAGTGTCTCACTACACCAGAGTGCCTCACTACACCAGAGTGCCTCACCACACCAGAGTGTCTCACCACAACAGAGTGTCTCACCACACCAGAGTGTCTCACTACCCAGAGTGCCTCACTACACCAGAGTGTCTCACTACACAAGAATGTCTCACTACACCAGAGTGCCTCACTACCCCAAAGTGTCTCACTACACCAGAGTGTCTCACTACACCAGAGTGCCTCACTTCACCAGAGTGCCTCACTACACCAAAGTGCCTCACCACACCAGAGTGTCTCACTACACCAGAGTGTCTCACTACACCAGAGTGTCTCACTACACCAGAGTGTCTCACTACACCAGAGTGTCCTCACCACACCAGAGTGTCTCACTACACCAGAGTGGCCTCACCACACCAGAGTGTCTCACTACACCAGAGTGTCTCACTACACCAGAGTGTCTCACTACACCAGAGTGTCTCACTACCCCAGAGTGTCTCACCACACCAGAGTGTCTCACCACAATAGAGTGTCTCACTACGCCAGAGTGTCTCACTACACCAGAGTGCCTCACTACACCAGAGTGTCTCACTACACCAGAGTGTCTCACTACACCAGAGTGCCTCACTACACCAGAGTGCCTCACTACACCAGAGTGCCTCACACACCAGAGTGTCTCACCACACCAGAGTGTCTTACCACACCAGAGTGTCTCACTACACCAGAGTGCCTCACTACACCAGAGTGTCTCACTACACCAGAGTGCCTCACTACACCAGAGTGTCTCACTAAACCACTGGTCGTCGCACAGTCGTAAGTAGGGATCGCTTAGCTACTGTGCACCTTGTTCTGAGGCCAGTGGTCGTCACAGTTGTAAGTGGGGATCACTTAGCTACTGTGCACCTTGTTCTGAGGCCAGTGGCCGTCACAGTTGTAAGTGGGGATCACTTATCTACTGTATACCTAAGTCGTCCCACTGCCCGAAACGATTTGCGTACTAGTGGCTTTAAGCATTGTATGTACTAGCTGTATCTATAAATCCATTAATGTTTGTATCTCACCTTATATGTATGTACCTTACCTGAATAAACAATTTAGTTGATTTGATTTGTACCGTGTTCTGAGACCACTGGTCGTCACAATTGGGGACTACTTAGCTACTGTGTACTGTATTCTGATGGCAGTGGTCGTCAGAGTCGTTAGTAAGTGGGGGATCGCTTAGCCACTGTGCACCCTGTATTGAGGCCTCTGTCATCACACAGTCATCAGTAAGTATGGTATCACTTAGCTACTTTGTACCGTGACTCTCCACAAATGGTCATTTTCCAACATGGCACTTCTCTCGAAACAATGAATAAACACACTATTTTGAGAATATTATAGTGATCCTCAAAAGATATATATAAAAAAAAAAACACTACTGCTTACCTTCTGAGTGAGAGAGCACAAGCAAATAAATAGCATTAATATCTTTTTAATTACAATATCTACTAAAAAATATAGTGTTTTATGAAAATTAAGTTATTTATATAAATAATTTGAAGGTCTTAAAACAATTTCAAATTTAAAAAAAAAAAGTTACTTTTCTTTAAAATTTTTACAAAAAATTATCAGAAAAATTAAACATTATTTAATATATTTGCTTGTACATATAGAATTAATAATAGTAAAAAAAAAAATGAAGATAATACTTAAATTTAATGATAAAGTTTAAATGCAGGAATTGATTATTACTCATCAGTAGCTGTTGATTGCTTGGCTGCTCTGAACTGAGATCACCGTCGTCGCTATGTGTAATTAGCTGCTGTGTACCACATTTTGAGCCCAGTAGTTGTCATTAAGTGGGGAACACTTAGCTACTGTGCACCTTGTTCTGAGGCCAGTGGCCATCACAGTTGTAAGTGGGGATCAATTAGCTACTGTGTACTTAAGTAGTCCCACTGCCCGAAACGATTTGCGTAATAGTGGCTTTAGGCATTGTATGTACTAGCTCTATCTATAAATCCATCAATGTTTGTATCTCACCTTGTATGTATGTACTTTACCTAAATAAACATTTAATTTGATTTGTATCGTGTTCTGAGGCCACTGGTCATCAGTAAGTGGGGATCACTTAGCTACTGTGTACGGTGTTCTAAGACCAGTGTGGTTACAACCCACAGGAGTTTGGTGACTCGAACCATCACGAGGCTTCCTAGTGGGCGTCCTGTATGAAGAGAAAGAAGGTTTAGAAGAGGAGAGAAAGGGTGCGCCTATAGTCATGACCCATCAACAAATGGTCATCATCCAGCATCGCACTTCTCTCGAAACAATGAATGAACACAATATATTATGAATGTTTTAGTCTCCCTTTAAAGATATAAAAATCACTACTGTGTACCTCCTGAGTAAAGGTGGGCAATCAAATAAATAGCATTTATATCATCTTAATTGCAATTAATTTTTAGAAAAAAGATTAAGCCATATAAAAATTAAAAGTATTATATAGACTTGTATACAATTCTTAAAAAACTTTAAAATATCTTAATTACCGATGTCAGTTTTATATAAAAATTAAAAAAAAAACTTATAAGAAAATTTAACAAATTTATATATAAACTTTAAAAGTTATCCTTATAAAAGTCCCCTTCAGTAAAAATTTTGAGTAAAATATCTAATATTTACAATAGATAAATACGTGAATTCATTTACCATCGTAAGTAATTAGTGATCGCTTTGTTACTCTGAACTAAGATCACAATAGTCGGATTGTGTAATTAGCTACTGTATACCACGTTCTGAGTCCAGCAGTCGTCATTAAGTGGGGATCAATTAGCTACTGTGCACCGTGTTCTGAGGCAACTGGTCGTCACACAGTCCATCAATAGGCAGAGATCACTTAGCTACTGTGCACTATATTCTGAGGTAACTGGTGGTCACACAGTCATCAGTTAGTAGATATCACCTAGTTACTGTGCACCGTTTTCCGTAGCCAATAGTCTTCACACAGTCATCAGTAAATTGGGATTTTTTAGCTACTGTGCACCGTTTTCTCAGGCCAGTGGTCGTCACAGTTGTCAGAAAGTTGGGAGTAAAAAAGTAAGAGTGTGTCAGTAAGAGTGCCTCGCTACACCAGAGTGCCTCGCTACACCAAAGTACCACGCTACACCAGAGTGCCTCTCTACAACAGAGTGCCTCGATACACCAGAGTGCCTCTCTACACCAGAGTGCCTCGCTACACCAGAGTGCCTCTCTACACCAGAGTGCCTCTCTACACCAGAGTGACTCACAACACCAGAGTGCCTCACTCCTCCAGAGTGCCTCACTCCTCCAGAGTGCCTCACTCCTCCAGAGTGCCTCACTCCACCAGAATGCCTCACCCACACCAGAGTGCCTCACCACACCAGAGTGCCTCACTACACCAGAGTGCCTCACACTACACCAGAGTGCCTTACACTACACCAGAGTGCCTCACTACACCAGAGTGACTCACTACACCAGAGTGACTCATTACAGCAGAGTGCTTCATTACACGAGAGTGCTTCATCACACCAGAGTGCCTCACTCCACCAGAGTGCCTCACTCCTCCAGAGTGCCTCACTCCTCCAGAGTGCCTCACTCCTCCAGAGTGCCTCACTCCTCCAGAGTGCCTCACTACACCAGAGTGCCTCTCTACACAGAGTGCCTCACTACACCAGAGTGTCTCACTACACCACAGTGCCTCACTACACAAGAGTGTCTCACTACACCAGAGTGCCTCACCACACCAGAGTGTCTCACTACACCAGAGTGTCTCACTACAACAGAGTGTTCTCACATACATCCAGAGTGTCTCACCTACAACTAGAGTGTCCTCACTTACAACCAGAGTGCCTTACTACACCAGAGTGCCTCACTACACCAGAGTGTCTCACCACACCAGAGTGCCTCACTACACCAGAGTGCCTCACTACACCAGAGTGTCTCACCACACCAGAGTGCCTCACTTCACCAGAGTGTCTCACCACACCAAAGTGTCTCACTACACCAGAGTGTCTCAATACAACAGCGTGCCTCACTACACCAGAGTGTCTCACTACACCAGAGTGCCTCACTACACAGAGTGCCTCACTACACCAGAGTGCCTCACTACACCAGAGTGCCACACTACACCAGAGTGCCTCACTACACCAGAGTGTCTCACCACACCAGAGTGTCTCACCACACCAGAGTGTCTCACCACACCAGAGTGTCTCACTACACCAGAGTGCCTCACTACACCAGAGTACCACATTACACCAGAGTGTCTCACTACACCAGAGTGTCTCACTACACCAGAGTGCCTCACTACACCAGAGTGCCTCTCTACACCAGAGTGCCTCACTACACCAGAGTGTCTCACTACACCAGAGTGCCTCACTACACAAGAGTGTCTCACTACACCAGAGTGTCTCACTACACCAGAGTGTCTCACTACACCAGAGTGTCTCACTACACCAGAGTGTCTCACTACACCAGAGTGTCTCACTTCACCAGAGTGTCTCACTACACCAGAGTGTCTCACTACACCAGAGTGTCTCACTACACCAGAGTGTCTCACTACACCAGAGTGCCTCGATACACCAGAGTGCCTCGATACACCAGAGTGCCTCGATACACCAGAGTGCCTCGTTACACCAGAGTGCCTCTCTACACCAGAGTGCCTCTCTACACCAGAGTGCCTCACTACACCAGAGTGTCTCACTACACCAGAGTGCCTCACTACACAAGAGTGTCTCACTACACCAGAGTGTCTCACTACACCAGAGTGTCTCACTACACCAGAGTGTCTCACTACACCAGAGTGTTTCACACTACACCAGAGTGTATCACTACACCAGAGTGCCTCATTACACCAGAGTGCCTTACTACACCAGAGTGCCTCACTACACCAGAGTGTCTCACCACACCAGAGTGCCTCACTACACCAGAGTGCCTCACTACACCAGAGTGTCTCACCACACCAGAGTGCCTCACTCCACCAGAGTGCCTCACTCCTCCAGAGTGCCTCACTCCTCCAGAGTGCCTCACTCCTCCAGAGTGCCTCACTCCTCCAGAGTGCCTCACTACACCAGAGTGCCTCTCTACACCAGAGTGCCTCACTACACCAGAGTGTCTCACTACACCAGAGTGCCTCACTACACAAGAGTGTCTCACTACACCAGAGTGTCTCACTACACCAGAGTGTCTCACTACACCAGAGTGTCTCACAACACCAGAGTGTTTCACACTACACCAGAGTGTCTCACTACACCAGAGTGCCTCATTACACCAGAGTGCCTTACTACACCAGAGTGCCTCACTACACCAGAGTGTCTCACCACACCAGAGTGCCTCACTACACCAGAGTGCCTCACTACACCAGAGTGTCTCACCACACCAGAGTGCCTCACTACACCAGAGTGTCTCACCACACCAAAGTGTCTCACTACACCAGAGTGTCTCAATACAACAGCGTGCCTCACTACACCAGAGTGTCTCACTACACCAGAGTGTTTCACTACACCAGAGTGTCTCACTACACCAGAGTGTCTCACTACACCAGAGTGTCTCACTACACCAGAGTGTCTCACCACACCAGAGTGTCTCACTACACCAGAGTGTCTCACTACACCAGAGTGCCTCACTACACCAGAGTGTCTCACTACACCAGAGTGTCTCACTACACCAGAGTGCCTCACTACACCAGAGTGTCTCACTACACCAGAGTGCCTCACCACACCAGAGTGTCTCACTACACCAGAGTGTCTCACTACACCAGAGTGTCTCACTACACCAGAGTGTCTCACTACACCAGAGTGTCTCACCACACCAGAGTGTCTCACCACAATAGAGTGTTTCACTACACCAGAGTGTCTCACTACACCAGAGTGCCTCACTACACCAGAGTGTCTCACTACACCAGAGTGTCTCACTACACCAGAGTGCCTCACTACACCAGAGTGTCTCACTACACCAGAGTGCCTCACCACACCAGAGTGTCTCACTACACCAGAGTGTCTCACTACACCAGAGTGTCTCACTACACCAGAGTGTCTAACTACACCAGAGTGTCTCACCACACCAGAGTGTCTCACCACAATAGAGTGTCTCACTACACCAGAGTGTCTCACTACACCAGAGTGCCTCACTACACCAGAGTGTCTCACTACACCAGAGTGTCTCACTACACCAGAGTGCCTCACTACACCAGAGTGTCTCACCACACCAGAGTGTCTCACTACACCAGAGTGCCTCACTACACCAGAGTGCCTCACCACACCAGAGTGTCTCACCACAACAGAGTGTCTCACCACACCAGAGTGTCTCACTACACCAGAGTGCCTCACTACACCAGAGTGTCTCACTACACAAGAATGTCTCACTACACCAGAGTGCCTCACTACCCCAAAGTGTCTCACTACACCAGAGTGTCTCACTACACCAGAGTGCCTCACTTCACCAGAGTGCCTCACTACACCAAAGTGCCTCACCACACGAGAGTGTCTCACTACACCAGAGTGTCTCACTACACCAGAGTGTCTCACTACACCAGAGTGTCTCACTACACCAGAGTGTCTCACCACACCAGAGTGTCTCACTACACCAGAGTGCTCATCACACCAGAGTGTCTCACTACACCAGAGTGTCTCACTACACCAGAGTGTCTCACTACACCAGAGTGTCTCACTACCCCAGAGTGTCTCACCACACCAGAGTGTCTCACCACAATAGAGTGTCTCACTACGCCAGAGTGTCTCACTACACCAGAGTGCCTCACTACACCAGAGTGTCTCACTACACCAGAGTGTCTCACTACACCAGAGTGCCTCACTACACCAGAGTGCCTCACTACACCAGAGTGCCTCACCACACCAGAGTGTCTCACCACACCAGAGTGTCTTACCACACCAGAGTGTCTCACTACACCAGAGTGCCTCACTACACCAGAGTGTCTCACTACACCAGAGTGCCTCACTACACCAGAGTGTCTCACTAAACCACTGGTCGTCGCACAGTCGTAAGTAGGGATCGCTTAGCTACTGACACCTTGTTCTGAGGCCAGTGGTCGTCACAGTTGTAAGTGGGGATCACTTAGCTACTGTGCACCTTGTTCTGAGGCCAGTGGCCGTCACAGTTGTAAGTGGGGATCACTTATCTACTGTATACCTAAGTCGTCCCACTGCCCGAAACGATTTGCGTACTAGTGGCTTTAAGCATTGTATGTACTAGCTGTATCTATAAATCCATTAATGTTTGTATCTCACCATATATGTATGTACCTTACCTGAATAAACAATTTAGTTGATTTGATTTGTACCGTGTTCTGAGACCACTGGTCGTCACAAATTGGGGACTACTTAGCTACTGTGTACTGAATTCTGATGGCAGTGGTCGTCAGAGTCGTTAGTAAGTGGGGGATCGCTTAGCCACTGTGCACCCTGTATTGAGGCCTCTGGTCATCACACAGTCATCAATAAGTATGGATCACTTAGCTACTTTGTACCGATACTCTCAACAAATGGTCATTTTCCAACATGGCACTTCTCTCGAAACAATGAATAAACACACTATTTTGAGAATATTATAGTGATCCTCAAAAGATATATAAAAAAAAACACTACTGCTTACCTTCTGAGTGAGAGAGCACAAGCAAATAAATAGCATTAATATCTTTTTAATTACAATATCTACTAAAAAATATAGTGTTTTTATGAAAATTAAGTTATTTATATAAATAATTTGAAGGTCTTAAAACAATTTCAAATTTAAAAAAAAAAAGTTACTTTTCTTTAAAATGTTTACAAAAAATTATCAGAAAAATTAAACATTATTTAATATATTTGCTTGTACATATAGAATTAATAATAGTAAAAAAAAAATGAAGATAATACTTAAATTTAATGATAAAGTTTAAATGCAGGAATTGATTATTACTCATCAGTAGCTGTTGATTGCTTGGCTGCTCTGAACTGAGATCACCGTCGTCGCTATGTGTAATTAGCTGCTGTGTACCACATTTTGAGCCCAGTAGTTGTCATTAAGTGGGGAACACTTAGCTACTGTGCACCTTGTTCTGAGGCCAGTGGCCATCACAGTTGTAAGTGGGGATCAATTAGCTACTGTGTACTTAAGTAGTCCCACTGCCCGAAACGATTTGCGTAATAGTGGCTTTAGGCATTGTATGTACTAGCTCTATCTATAAATCCATCAATGTTTGTATCTCACCTTGTATGTATGTACTTTACCTAAATAAACATTTAATTTGATTTGTATCGTGTTCTGAGGCCACTGGTCATCAGTAAGTGGGGATCACTTAGCTACTGTGTACGGTGTTCTAAGACCAGTGTGGTTACAACCCACAGGAGTTTGGTGACTCGAACCATCACGAGGCTTCCTAGTGGGCGTCCTGTAAGAAGAGAAAGAAGGTTTAGAAGAGGAGAGAAAGGGTGCGCCTATAATCATGACCCATCAACAAATGGTCATCATCCAGCATCGCACTTCTCTCGAAACAATGAATGAACACAATATATTATGAATGTTTTAGTCACCCTTTAAAGATATAAAAATCACTACTGTGTACCTCCTGAGTAAAGGTGGGCAATCAAATAAATAGCATTTATATCATCTTAATTGCAATTAATTTTTAGAAAAAGATTAAGCCATATAAAAATTAAAAGTATTATATAGACTTGTATACAATTCTTAAAAAAACTTTAAAAGTATCTTAATTACCGATGTCAGTTTTGTATAAAAATTAAAAAAAAAACTTATAAGAAAATTTAACAAATTTATATATAAACTTTAAATGTTATCCTTATAAAAGACCCCTTCAGTAAAAATTTTGAGTAAAATATCTAATATTTACAATAGATAAATACGTGAATTCATTTACCATCGTAAGTAATTAGTGATCGCTTTGTTACTCTGAACTAAGATCACAATAGTCGGATTGTGTAATTAGCTACTGTATACCACGTTCTGAGTCCAGCAGTCGTCATTAAGTGGGGATCAATTAGCTACTGTGCACCGTGTTCTGAGGCAACTGGTCGTCACACAGTCATCAATAAGCAGAGATCACTTAGCTACTGTGCACTATATTCTGAGGAAACTGGTGGTCACACAGTCATCAGTTAGTAGATATCACCTAGTTACTGTGCACCGTTTTCCGTAGCCAATAGTCTTCACACAGTCATCAGTAAATTGGGATTTTTTTAGCTACTGTGGCACCGTTTTCTCAGGCCAGTGGTCGTCACAGTTGTCAGAAAGTTGGGAGTAAAAAAGTAAGAGTGTCAGTAAGAGTGCCTCGCTACACCAGAGTGCCTCGCTACACCAAAGTACCTCGCTACACCAGAGTGCCTCTCTACAACAGAGTGCCTCGATACACCAGAGTGCCTCTCTACACCAGAGTGCCTCGCTACACCAGAGTGCCTCTCTACACCAGAGTGCCTCTCTACACCAGAGTGACTCACAACACCAGAGTGCCTCACTCCTCCAGAGTGCCTCACTCCTCCAGAGTGCCTCACTCCACCAGAATGCCTCACCACACCAGAGTGCCTCACCACACCAGAGTGCCTCACTACACCAGAGTGCCTCACACTACACCAGAGTGCCTTACACTACACCAGAGTGCCTCACTACACCAGAGTGACTCACTACACCAGAGTGACTCATTACAGCAGAGTGCTTCATTACACGAGAGTGCTTCACCACACCAGAGTGCCTCACTCCACCAGAGTGCCCTCACTCCTCCAGAGTGCCTCACTCCTCCAGAGTGCCTCACTCCTCCAGAGTGCCTCACTCCTCCAGAGTGCCTCACTACACCAGAGTGCCTCTCTACACCAGAGTGCCTCACTACACCAGAGTGTCTCACTACACCAGAGTGCCTCACTACACAAGAGTGTCTCACTACACCAGAGTGTCTCACTACACCAGAGTGTCTCACTACACCAGAGTGTCTCACTACACCAGAGTGTTTCACACTACATCAGAGTGTCTCACTACACCAGAGTGCCTCATTACACCAGAGTGCCTTACTACACCAGAGTGCCTCACTACACCAGAGTGTCTCACCACACCAGAGTGCCTCACTACACCAGAGTGCCTCACTACACCAGAGTGTCTCACCACACCAGAGTGCCTCACTTCACCAGAGTCTCTCACCACACCAAAGTGTCTCACTACACCAGAGTGTCTCAATACAACAGCGTGCCTCACTACACCAGAGTGTCTCACTACACCAGAGTGCCTCACTACACCAGAGTGCCTCACTACACCAGAGTGCCTCACTACACCAGAGTGCCACACTACACCAGAGTGCCTCACTACACCAGAGTGTCTCACCACACCAGAGTGTCTCACCACACCAGAGTGTCTCACCACACCAGAGTGTCTCACTACACCAGAGTGCCTCACTACACCAGAGTACCACATTACACCAGAGTGTCTCACTACACCAGAGTGTCTCCTACACCAGAGTGCCTCACTACACCAGAGTGCCTCTCTACACCAGAGTGCCTCACTACACCAGAGTGTCTCACTACACCAGAGTGCCTCACTACACAAGAGTGTCTCACTACACCAGAGTGTCTCACTACACCAGAGTGTCTCACTACACCAGAGTGTCTCACTACACCAGAGTGTCTCACTACACCAGAGTGTCTCACTTCACCAGAGTGTCTCACTACACCAGAGTGTCTCACTACACCAGAGTGTCTCACTACACCAGAGTGTCTCACTACACCAGAGTGCCTCGATACACCAGAGTGCCTCGATACACCAGAGTGCCTCGATACACCAGAGTGCCTCGTTACACCAGAGTGCCTCTCTACACCAGAGTGCCTCTCTACACCAGAGTGCCTCACTACACCAGAGTGTCTCACTACACCAGAGTGCCTCACTACACAAGAGTGTCTCACTACACCAGAGTGTCTCACTACACCAGAGTGTCTCACTACACCAGAGTGTCTCACTACACCAGAGTGTCTCACTACACCAGAGTGTTTCACACTACACCAGAGTGTATCACTACACCAGAGTGCCTCATTACACCAGAGTGCCTTACTACACCAGAGTGCCTCACTACACCAGAGTGTCTCACCACACCAGAGTGCCTCACTACACCAGAGTGCCTCACTACACCAGAGTGTCTCACCACACCAGAGTGCCTCACTCCACCAGAGTGCCTCACTCCTCCAGAGTGCCTCACTCCTCCAGAGTGCCTCACTCCTCCAGAGTGCCTCACTCCTCCAGAGTGCCTCACTACACCAGAGTGCCTCTCTACACCAGAGTGCCTCACTACACCAGAGTGTCTCACTACACCAGAGTGCCTCACTACACAAGAGTGTCTCACTACACCAGAGTGTCTCACTACACCAGAGTGTCTCACTACACCAGAGTGTCTCACAACACCAGAGTGTTTCACACTACACCAGAGTGTCTCACTACACCAGAGTGCCTCATTACACCAGAGTGCCTTACTACACCAGAGTGCCTCACTACACCAGAGTGTCTCACCACACCAGAGTGCCTCACTACACCAGAGTGCCTCACTACACCAGAGTGTCTCACCACACCAGAGTGCCTCACTACACCAGAGTGTCTCACCACACCAAAGTGTCTCACTACACCAGAGTGTCTCAATACAACAGCGTGCCTCACTACACCAGAGTGTCTCACTACACCAGAGTGTTTCACTACACCAGAGTGTCTCACTACACCAGAGTGTCTCACTACACCAGAGTGTCTCACTACACCAGAGTGTCTCACCACACCAGAGTGTCTCACTACACCAGAGTGTCTCACTACACCAGAGTGCCTCACTACACCAGAGTGTCTCACTACACCAGAGTGTCTCACTACACCAGAGTGCCTCACTACACCAGAGTGTCTCACTACACCAGAGTGCCTCACCACACCAGAGTGTCTCACTACACCAGAGTGTCTCACTACACCAGAGTGTCTCACTACACCAGAGTGTCTCACTACACCAGAGTGTCTCACCACACCAGAGTGTCTCACCACAATAGAGTGTTTCACTACACCAGAGTGTCTCACTACACCAGAGTGCCTCACTACACCAGAGTGTCTCACTACACCAGAGTGTCTCACTACACCAGAGTGCCTCACTACACCAGAGTGTCTCACTACACCAGAGTGCCTCACCACACCAGAGTGTCTCACTACACCAGAGTGTCTCACTACACCAGAGTGTCTCACTACACCAGAGTGTCTAACTACACCAGAGTGTCTCACCACACCAGAGTGTCTCACCACAATAGAGTGTCTCACTACACCAGAGTGTCTCACTACACCAGAGTGCCTCACTACACCAGAGTGTCTCACTACACCAGAGTGTCTCACTACACCAGAGTGCCTCACTACACCAGAGTGTCTCACCACACCAGAGTGTCTCACTACACCAGAGTGCCTCACTACACCAGAGTGCCTCACCACACCAGAGTGTCTCACCACAACAGAGTGTCTCACCACACCAGAGTGTCTCACTACACCAGAGTGCCTCACTACACCAGAGTGTCTCACTACACAAGAATGTCTCACTACACCAGAGTGCCTCACTACCCCAAAGTGTCTCACTACACCAGAGTGTCTCACTACACCAGAGTGCCTCACTTCACCAGAGTGCCTCACTACACCAAAGTGCCTCACCACACGAGAGTGTCTCACTACACCAGAGTGTCTCACTACACCAGAGTGTCTCACTACACCAGAGTGTCTCACTACACCAGAGTGTCTCACCACACCAGAGTGTCTCACTACACCAGAGTGCCTCACCACACCAGAGTGTCTCACTACACCAGAGTGTCTCACTACACCAGAGTGTCTCACTACACCAGAGTGTCTCACTACCCCAGAGTGTCTCACCACACCAGAGTGTCTCACCACAATAGAGTGTCTCACTACGCCAGAGTGTCTCACTACACCAGAGTGCCTCACTACACCAGAGTGTCTCACTACACCAGAGTGTCTCACTACACCAGAGTGCCTCACTACACCAGAGTGCCTCACTACACCAGAGTGCCTCACCACACCAGAGTGTCTCACCACACCAGAGTGTCTTACCACACCAGAGTGTCTCACTACACCAGAGTGCCTCACTACACCAGAGTGTCTCACTACACCAGAGTGCCTCACTACACCAGAGTGTCTCACTAAACCACTGGTCGTCGCACAGTCGTAAGTAGGGATCGCTTAGCTACTGACACCTTGTTCTGAGGCCAGTGGTCGTCACAGTTGTAAGTGGGGATCACTTAGCTACTGTGCACCTTGTTCTGAGGCCAGTGGCCGTCACAGTTGTAAGTGGGGATCACTTATCTACTGTATACCTAAGTCGTCCCACTGCCCGAAACGATTTGCGTACTAGTGGCTTTAAGCATTGTATGTACTAGCTGTATCTATAAATCCATTAATGTTTGTATCTCACCATATATGTATGTACCTTACCTGAATAAACAATTTAGTTGATTTGATTTGTACCGTGTTCTGAGACCACTGGTCGTCACAAATTGGGGACTACTTAGCTACTGTGTACTGAATTCTGATGGCAGTGGTCGTCAGAGTCGTTAGTAAGTGGGGGATCGCTTAGCCACTGTGCACCCTGTATTGAGGCCTCTGGTCATCACACAGTCATCAATAAGTATGGATCACTTAGCTACTTTGTACCGTGACTCTCAACAAATGGTCATTTTCCAACATGGCACTTCTCTCGAAACAATGAATAAACACACTATTTTGAGAATATTATAGTGATCCTCAAAAGATATATAAAAAAAAAAACACTACTGCTTACCTTCTGAGTGAGAGAGCACAAGCAAATAAATAGCATTAATATCTTTTTAATTACAATATCTACTAAAAAATATAGTGTTTTTATGAAAATTAAGTTATTTATATAAATAATTTGAAGGTCTTAAAACAATTTCAAATTTAAAAAAAAAAAGTTACTTTTCTTTAAAATGTTTACAAAAAATTATCAGAAAAATTAAACATTATTTAATATATTTGCTTGTACATATAGAATTAATAATAGTAAAAAAAAAATGAAGATAATACTTAAATTTAATGATAAAGTTTAAATGCAGGAATTGATTATTACTCATCAGTAGCTGTTGATTGCTTGGCTGCTCTGAACTGAGATCACCGTCGTCGCTATGTGTAATTAGCTGCTGTGTACCACATTTTGAGCCCAGTAGTTGTCATTAAGTGGGGAACACTTAGCTACTGTGCACCTTGTTCTGAGGCCAGTGGCCATCACAGTTGTAAGTGGGGATCAATTAGCTACTGTGTACTTAAGTAGTCCCACTGCCCGAAACGATTTGCGTAATAGTGGCTTTAGGCATTGTATGTACTAGCTCTATCTATAAATCCATCAATGTTTGTATCTCACCTTGTATGTATGTACTTTACCTAAATAAACATTTAATTTGATTTGTATCGTGTTCTGAGGCCACTGGTCATCAGTAAGTGGGGATCACTTAGCTACTGTGTACGGTGTTCTAAGACCAGTGTGGTTACAACCCACAGGAGTTTGGTGACTCGAACCATCACGAGGCTTCCTAGTGGGCGTCCTGTAAGAAGAGAAAGAAGGTTTAGAAGAGGAGAGAAAGGGTGCGCCTATAATCATGACCCATCAACAAATGGTCATCATCCAGCATCGCACTTCTCTCGAAACAATGAATGAACACAATATATTATGAATGTTTTAGTCACCCTTTAAAGATATAAAAATCACTACTGTGTACCTCCTGAGTAAAGGTGGGCAATCAAATAAATAGCATTTATATCATCTTAATTGCAATTAATTTTTAGAAAAAAGATTAAGCCATATAAAAATTAAAAGTATTATATAGACTTGTATACAATTCTTAAAAAAACTTTAAAATATCTTAATTACCGATGTCAGTTTTGTATAAAAATTAAAAAAAAAACTTATAAGAAAATTTAACAAATTTATATATAAACTTTAAATGTTATCCTTATAAAAGACCCCTTCAGTAAAAATTTTGAGTAAAATATCTAATATTTACAATAGATAAATACGTGAATTCATTTACCATCGTAAGTAATTAGTGATCGCTTTGTTACTCTGAACTAAGATCACAATAGTCGGATTGTGTAATTAGCTACTGTATACCACGTTCTGAGTCCAGCAGTCGTCATTAAGTGGGGATCAATTAGCTACTGTGCACCGTGTTCTGAGGCAACTGGTCGTCACACAGTCATCAATAAGCAGAGATCACTTAGCTACTGTGCACTATATTCTGAGGAAACTGGTGGTCACACAGTCATCAGTTAGTAGATATCACCTAGTTACTGTGCACCGTTTTCCGTAGCCAATAGTCTTCACACAGTCATCAGTAAATTGGGATTTTTTAGCTACTGTGCACCGTTTTCTCAGGCCAGTGGTCGTCACAGTTGTCAGAAAGTTGGGAGTAAAAAAGTAAGAGTGTCAGTAAGAGTGCCTCGCTACACCAGAGTGCCTCGCTACACCAAAGTACCTCGCTACACCAGAGTGCCTCTCTACAACAGAGTGCCTCGATACACCAGAGTGCCTCTCTACACCAGAGTGCCTCGCTACACCAGAGTGCCTCTCTACACCAGAGTGCCTCTCTACACCAGAGTGACTCACAACACCAGAGTGCCTCACTCCTCCAGAGTGCCTCACTCCTCCAGAGTGCCTCACTCCACCAGAATGCCTCACCACACCAGAGTGCCTCACCACACCAGAGTGCCTCACTACACCAGAGTGCCTCACACTACACCAGAGTGCCTTACACTACACCAGAGTGCCTCACTACACCAGAGTGACTCACTACACCAGAGTGACTCATTACAGCAGAGTGCTTCATTACACGAGAGTGCTTCACCACACCAGAGTGCCTCACTCCACCAGAGTGCCTCACTCCTCCAGAGTGCCTCACTCCTCCAGAGTGCCTCACTCCTCCAGAGTGCCTCACTCCTCCAGAGTGCCTCACTACACCAGAGTGCCTCTCTACACCAGAGTGCCTCACTACACCAGAGTGTCTCACTACACCAGAGTGCCTCACTACACAAGAGTGTCTCACTACACCAGAGTGTCTCACTACACCAGAGTGTCTCACTACACCAGAGTGTCTCACTACACCAGAGTGTTTCACACTACATCAGAGTGTCTCACTACACCAGAGTGCCTCATTACACCAGAGTGCCTTACTACACCAGAGTGCCTCACTACACCAGAGTGTCTCACCACACCAGAGTGCCTCACTACACCAGAGTGCCTCACTACACCAGTGTGTCTCACCACACCAGAGTGCCTCACTTCACCAGAGTGTCTCACCACACCAAAGTGTCTCACTACACCAGAGTGTCTCAATACAACAGCGTGCCTCACTACACCAGAGTGTCTCACTACACCAGAGTGCCTCACTACACCAGAGTGCCTCACTACACCAGAGTGCCTCACTACACCAGAGTGCCACACTACACCAGAGTGCCTCACTACACCAGAGTGTCTCACCACACCAGAGTGTCTCACCACACCAGAGTGTCTCACCACACCAGAGTGTCTCACTACACCAGAGTGCCTCACTACACCAGAGTACCACATTACACCAGAGTGTCTCACTACACCAGAGTGTCTCACTACACCAGAGTGCCTCACTACACCAGAGTGCCTCTCTACACCAGAGTGCCTCACTACACCAGAGTGTCTCACTACACCAGAGTGCCTCACTACACAAGAGTGTCTCACTACACCAGAGTGTCTCACTACACCAGAGTGTCTCACTACACCAGAGTGTCTCACTACACCAGAGTGTCTCACTACACCAGAGTGTCTCACTTCACCAGAGTGTCTCACTACACCAGAGTGTCTCACTACACCAGAGTGTCTCACTACACCAGAGTGTCTCACTACACCAGAGTGCCTCGATACACCAGAGTGCCTCGATACACCAGAGTGCCTCGATACACCAGAGTGCCTCGTTACACCAGAGTGCCTCTCTACACCAGAGTGCCTCTCTACACCAGAGTGCCTCACTACACCAGAGTGTCTCACTACACCAGAGTGCCTCACTACACAAGAGTGTCTCACTACACCAGAGTGTCTCACTACACCAGAGTGTCTCACTACACCAGAGTGTCTCACTACACCAGAGTGTCTCACTACACCAGAGTGTTTCACACTACACCAGAGTGTATCACTACACCAGAGTGCCTCATTACACCAGAGTGCCTTACTACACCAGAGTGCCTCACTACACCAGAGTGTCTCACCACACCAGAGTGCCTCACTACACCAGAGTGCCTCACTACACCAGAGTGTCTCACCACACCAGAGTGCCTCACTCCACCAGAGTGCCTCACTCCTCCAGAGTGCCTCACTCCTCCAGAGTGCCTCACTCCTCCAGAGTGCCTCACTCCTCCAGAGTGCCTCACTACACCAGAGTGCCTCTCTACACCAGAGTGCCTCACTACACCAGAGTGTCTCACTACACCAGAGTGCCTCACTACACAAGAGTGTCTCACTACACCAGAGTGTCTCACTACACCAGAGTGTCTCACTACACCAGAGTGTCTCACAACACCAGAGTGTTTCACACTACACCAGAGTGTCTCACTACACCAGAGTGCCTCATTACACCAGAGTGCCTTACTACACCAGAGTGCCTCACTACACCAGAGTGTCTCACCACACCAGAGTGCCTCACTACACCAGAGTGCCTCACTACACCAGAGTGTCTCACCACACCAGAGTGCCTCACTACACCAGAGTGTCTCACCACACCAAAGTGTCTCACTACACCAGAGTGTCTCAATACAACAGCGTGCCTCACTACACCAGAGTGTCTCACTACACCAGAGTGTTTCACTACACCAGAGTGTCTCACTACACCAGAGTGTCTCACTACACCAGAGTGTCTCACTACACCAGAGTGTCTCACCACACCAGAGTGTCTCACTACACCAGAGTGTCTCACTACACCAGAGTGCCTCACTACACCAGAGTGTCTCACTACACCAGAGTGTCTCACTACACCAGAGTGCCTCACTACACCAGAGTGTCTCACTACACCAGAGTGCCTCACCACACCAGAGTGTCTCACTACACCAGAGTGTCTCACTACACCAGAGTGTCTCACTACACCAGAGTGTCTCACTACACCAGAGTGTCTCACCACACCAGAGTGTCTCACCACAATAGAGTGTTTCACTACACCAGAGTGTCTCACTACACCAGAGTGCCTCACTACACCAGAGTGTCTCACTACACCAGAGTGTCTCACTACACCAGAGTGCCTCACTACACCAGAGTGTCTCACTACACCAGAGTGCCTCACCACACCAGAGTGTCTCACTACACCAGAGTGTCTCACTACACCAGAGTGTCTCACTACACCAGAGTGTCTAACTACACCAGAGTGTCTCACCACACCAGAGTGTCTCACCACAATAGAGTGTCTCACTACACCAGAGTGTCTCACTACACCAGAGTGCCTCACTACACCAGAGTGTCTCACTACACCAGAGTGTCTCACTACACCAGAGTGCCTCACTACACCAGAGTGTCTCACCACACCAGAGTGTCTCACTACACCAGAGTGCCTCACTACACCAGAGTGCCTCACCACACCAGAGTGTCTCACCACAACAGAGTGTCTCACCACACCAGAGTGTCTCACTACACCAGAGTGCCTCACTACACCAGAGTGTCTCACTACACAAGAATGTCTCACTACACCAGAGTGCCTCACTACCCCAAAGTGTCTCACTACACCAGAGTGTCTCACTACACCAGAGTGCCTCACTTCACCAGAGTGCCTCACTACACCAAAGTGCCTCACCACACGAGAGTGTCTCACTACACCAGAGTGTCTCACTACACCAGAGTGTCTCACTACACCAGAGTGTCTCACTACACCAGAGTGTCTCACCACACCAGAGTGTCTCACTACACCAGAGTGCCTCACCACACCAGAGTGTCTCACTACACCAGAGTGTCTCACTACACCAGAGTGTCTCACTACACCAGAGTGTCTCACTACCCCAGAGTGTCTCACCACACCAGAGTGTCTCACCACAATAGAGTGTCTCACTACGCCAGAGTGTCTCACTACACCAGAGTGCCTCACTACACCAGAGTGTCTCACTACACCAGAGTGTCTCACTACACCAGAGTGCCTCACTACACCAGAGTGCCTCACTACACCAGAGTGCCTCACCACACCAGAGTGTCTCACCACACCAGAGTGTCTTACCACACCAGAGTGTCTCACTACACCAGAGTGCCTCACTACACCAGAGTGTCTCACTACACCAGAGTGCCTCACTACACCAGAGTGTCTCACTAAACCACTGGTCGTCGCACAGTCGTAAGTAGGGATCGCTTAGCTACTGACACCTTGTTCTGAGGCCAGTGGTCGTCACAGTTGTAAGTGGGGATCACTTAGCTACTGTGCACCTTGTTCTGAGGCCAGTGGCCGTCACAGTTGTAAGTGGGGATCACTTATCTACTGTATACCTAAGTCGTCCCACTGCCCGAAACGATTTGCGTACTAGTGGCTTTAAGCATTGTATGTACTAGCTGTATCTATAAATCCATTAATGTTTGTATCTCACCATATATGTATGTACCTTACCTGAATAAACAATTTAGTTGATTTGATTTGTACCGTGTTCTGAGACCACTGGTCGTCACAAATTGGGGACTACTTAGCTACTGTGTACTGAATTCTGATGGCAGTGGTCGTCAGAGTCGTTAGTAAGTGGGGGATCGCTTAGCCACTGTGCACCCTGTATTGAGGCCTCTGGTCATCACACAGTCATCAATAAGTATGGATCACTTAGCTACTTTGTACCGTGACTCTCAACAAATGGTCATTTTCCAACATGGCACTTCTCTCGAAACAATGAATAAACACACTATTTTGAGAATATTATAGTGATCCTCAAAAGATATATATAAAAAAAACACTACTGCTTACCTTCTGAGTGAGAGAGCACAAGCAAATAAATAGCATTAATATCTTTTTAATTACAATATCTACTAAAAAATATAGTGTTTTTATGAAAATTAAGTTATTTATATAAATAATTTGAAGGTCTTAAAACAATTTCAAATTTAAAAAAAAAAAGTTACTTTTCTTTAAAATGTTTACAAAAAATTATCAGAAAAATTAAACATTATTTAATATATTTGCTTGTACATATAGAATTAATAATAGTAAAAAAAAAATGAAGATAATACTTAAATTTAATGATAAAGTTTAAATGCAGGAATTGATTATTACTCATCAGTAGCTGTTGATTGCTTGGCTGCTCTGAACTGAGATCACCGTCGTCGCTATGTGTAATTAGCTGCTGTGTACCACATTTTGAGCCCAGTAGTTGTCATTAAGTGGGGAACACTTAGCTACTGTGCACCTTGTTCTGAGGCCAGTGGCCATCACAGTTGTAAGTGGGGATCAATTAGCTACTGTGTACTTAAGTAGTCCCACTGCCCGAAACGATTTGCGTAATAGTGGCTTTAGGCATTGTATGTACTAGCTCTATCTATAAATCCATCAATGTTTGTATCTCACCTTGTATGTATGTACTTTACCTAAATAAACATTTAATTTGATTTGTATCGTGTTCTGAGGCCACTGGTCATCAGTAAGTGGGGATCACTTAGCTACTGTGTACGGTGTTCTAAGACCAGTGTGGTTACAACCCACAGGAGTTTGGTGACTCGAACCATCACGAGGCTTCCTAGTGGGCGTCCTGTAAGAAGAGAAAGAAGGTTTAGAAGAGGAGAGAAAGGGTGCGCCTATAATCATGACCCATCAACAAATGGTCATCATCCAGCATCGCACTTCTCTCGAAACAATGAATGAACACAATATATTATGAATGTTTTAGTCACCCTTTAAAGATATAAAAATCACTACTGTGTACCTCCTGAGTAAAGGTGGGCAATCAAATAAATAGCATTTATATCATCTTAATTGCAATTAATTTTTAGAAAAAAGATTAAGCCATATAAAAATTAAAAGTATTATATAGACTTGTATACAATTCTTAAAAAAACTTTAAAATATCTTAATTACCGATGTCAGTTTTGTATAAAAATTAAAAAAAAAACTTATAAGAAAATTTAACAAATTTATATATAAACTTTAAATGTTATCCTTATAAAAGACCCCTTCAGTAAAAATTTTGAGTAAAATATCTAATATTTACAATAGATAAATACGTGAATTCATTTACCATCGTAAGTAATTAGTGATCGCTTTGTTACTCTGAACTAAGATCACAATAGTCGGATTGTGTAATTAGCTACTGTATACCACGTTCTGAGTCCAGCAGTCGTCATTAAGTGGGGATCAATTAGCTACTGTGCACCGTGTTCTGAGGCAACTGGTCGTCACACAGTCATCAATAAGCAGAGATCACTTAGCTACTGTGCACTATATTCTGAGGAAACTGGTGGTCACACAGTCATCAGTTAGTAGATATCACCTAGTTACTGTGCACCGTTTTCCGTAGCCAATAGTCTTCACACAGTCATCAGTAAATTGGGATTTTTTAGCTACTGTGCACCGTTTTCTCAGGCCAGTGGTCGTCACAGTTGTCAGAAAGTTGGGAGTAAAAAAGTAAGAGTGTCAGTAAGAGTGCCTCGCTACACCAGAGTGCCTCGCTACACCAAAGTACCTCGCTACACCAGAGTGCCTCTCTACAACAGAGTGCCTCGATACACCAGAGTGCCTCTCTACACCAGAGTGCCTCGCTACACCAGAGTGCCTCTCTACACCAGAGTGCCTCTCTACACCAGAGTGACTCACAACACCAGAGTGCCTCACTCCTCCAGAGTGCCTCACTCCTCCAGAGTGCCTCACTCCACCAGAATGCCTCACCACACCAGAGTGCCTCACCACACCAGAGTGCCTCACTACACCAGAGTGCCTCACACTACACCAGAGTGCCTTACACTACACCAGAGTGCCTCACTACACCAGAGTGACTCACTACACCAGAGTGACTCATTACAGCAGAGTGCTTCATTACACGAGAGTGCTTCACCACACCAGAGTGCCTCACTCCACCAGAGTGCCTCACTCCTCCAGAGTGCCTCACTCCTCCAGAGTGCCTCACTCCTCCAGAGTGCCTCACTCCTCCAGAGTGCCTCACTACACCAGAGTGCCTCTCTACACCAGAGTGCCTCACTACACCAGAGTGTCTCACTACACCAGAGTGCCTCACTACACAAGAGTGTCTCACTACACCAGAGTGTCTCACTACACCAGAGTGTCTCACTACACCAGAGTGTCTCACTACACCAGAGTGTTTCACACTACATCAGAGTGTCTCACTACACCAGAGTGCCTCATTACACCAGAGTGCCTTACTACACCAGAGTGCCTCACTACACCAGAGTGTCTCACCACACCAGAGTGCCTCACTACACCAGAGTGCCTCACTACACCAGAGTGTCTCACCACACCAGAGTGCCTCACTTCACCAGAGTGTCTCACCACACCAAAGTGTCTCACTACACCAGAGTGTCTCAATACAACAGCGTGCCTCACTACACCAGAGTGTCTCACTACACCAGAGTGCCTCACTACACCAGAGTGCCTCACTACACCAGAGTGCCTCACTACACCAGAGTGCCACACTACACCAGAGTGCCTCACTACACCAGAGTGTCTCACCACACCAGAGTGTCTCACCACACCAGAGTGTCTCACCACACCAGAGTGTCTCACTACACCAGAGTGCCTCACTACACCAGAGTACCACATTACACCAGAGTGTCTCACTACACCAGAGTGTCTCACTACACCAGAGTGCCTCACTACACCAGAGTGCCTCTCTACACCAGAGTGCCTCACTACACCAGAGTGTCTCACTACACCAGAGTGCCTCACTACACAAGAGTGTCTCACTACACCAGAGTGTCTCACTACACCAGAGTGTCTCACTACACCAGAGTGTCTCACTACACCAGAGTGTCTCACTACACCAGAGTGTCTCACTTCACCAGAGTGTCTCACTACACCAGAGTGTCTCACTACACCAGAGTGTCTCACTACACCAGAGTGTCTCACTACACCAGAGTGCCTCGATACACCAGAGTGCCTCGATACACCAGAGTGCCTCGATACACCAGAGTGCCTCGTTACACCAGAGTGCCTCTCTACACCAGAGTGCCTCTCTACACCAGAGTGCCTCACTACACCAGAGTGTCTCACTACACCAGAGTGCCTCACTACACAAGAGTGTCTCACTACACCAGAGTGTCTCACTACACCAGAGTGTCTCACTACACCAGAGTGTCTCACTACACCAGAGTGTCTCACTACACCAGAGTGTTTCACACTACACCAGAGTGTATCACTACACCAGAGTGCCTCATTACACCAGAGTGCCTCACTACACCAGAGTGTCTCACCACACCAGAGTGTCTCACCACACCAGAGTGCCTCACTACACCAGAGTGCCTCACTACACCAGAGTGTCTCACCACACCAGAGTGCCTCACTCCACCAGAGTGCCTCACTCCTCCAGAGTGCCTCACTCCTCCAGAGTGCCTCACTCCTCCAGAGTGCCTCACTCCTCCAGAGTGCCTCACTACACCAGAGTGCCTCTCTACACCAGAGTGCCTCACTACACCAGAGTGTCTCACTACACCAGAGTGCCTCACTACACAAGAGTGTCTCACTACACCAGAGTGTCTCACTACACCAGAGTGTCTCACTACACCAGAGTGTCTCACAACACCAGAGTGTTTCACACTACACCAGAGTGTCTCACTACACCAGAGTGCCTCATTACACCAGAGTGCCTTACTACACCAGAGTGCCTCACTACACCAGAGTGTCTCACCACACCAGAGTGCCTCACTACACCAGAGTGCCTCACTACACCAGAGTGTCTCACCACACCAGAGTGCCTCACTACACCAGAGTGTCTCACCACACCAAAGTGTCTCACTACACCAGAGTGTCTCAATACAACAGCGTGCCTCACTACACCAGAGTGTCTCACTACACCAGAGTGCCTCACTACACCAGAGTGCCTCACTACACCAGAGTGCCTCACTACACCAGAGTGCCACACTACACCAGAGTGCCTCACTACACCAGAGTGTCTCACCACACCAGAGTGTCTCACCACACCAGAGTGTCTCACCACACCAGAGTGTCTCACTACACCAGAGTGCCTCACTACACCAGAGTACCACATTACACCAGAGTGTCTCACTACACCAGAGTGTCTCACTACACCAGAGTGCCTCACTACACCAGAGTGCCTCTCTACACCAGAGTGCCTCACTACACCAGAGTGTCTCACTACACCAGAGTGCCTCACTACACAAGAGTGTCTCACTACACCAGAGTGTCTCACTACACCAGAGTGTCTCACTACACCAGAGTGTCTCACTACACCAGAGTGTCTCACTACACCAGAGTGTCTCACTACACCAGAGTGTCTCACTACACCAGAGTGTCTCACTACACTAGAGTGTCTCACTACACCAGAGTGTCTCACTACACCAGAGTGCCTCGATACACCAGAGTGCCTCGATACACCAGAGTGCCTCGATACACCAGAGTGCCTCGTTACACCAGAGTGCCTCTCTACACCAGAGTGCCTCTCTACACCAGAGTGCCTCACTACACCAGAGTGTCTCACTACACCAGAGTGCCTCACTACACAAGAGTGTCTCACTACACCAGAGTGTCTCACTACACCAGAGTGTCTCACTACACCAGAGTGTCTCACTACACCAGAGTGTTTCACACTACACCAGAGTGTCTCACTTCACCAGAGTGCCTCATTACACCAGAGTGCCTTACTACACCAGAGTGCCTCACTACACCAGAGTGTCTCACCACACCAGAGTGCCTCACTACACCAGAGTGCCTCACTACACCAGAGTGTCTCACCACACCAGAGTGCCTCACTACACCAGAGTGTCTCACTACACCAGAGTGTCTCGCTACACCAGAGTGTCTCACTACACCAGAGTGTCTCACCACAACAGAGTGTCTCACTACACCAGAGTGCCTCACTACACCAGAGTGTCTCACTACACCAGAGTGCCTCACCACACCAGAGTGTCTCACTACACCAGAGTGTCTCACTACACCAGAGTGTCTCACTACACCAGAGTGTCTCACTACACCAGAGTGTCTCGCTACACCAGAGTGTCTCACTACACCAGAGTGTCTCACCACAACAGAGTGTCTCACTACACCAGAGTGCCTCACTACACCAGAGTGTCTCACTACACCAGAGTGCCTCACCACACCAGAGTGTCTCACTACACCAGAGTGTCTCACTTCACCAGAGTGTCTCACTACACCAGAGTGTCTCACTACACCAGAGTGCCTCATTACACCAGAGTCTCTTACTTCACCAGAGTGCCTCACTACACCAGAGTGTCTCACCACACCAGAGTGACTCACTACACCAGAGTGACTCACTACACCAGAGTGACTCACTACACCAGAGTGCCTCACTACACCAGAGTGTCTCACTACACCAGAGTGTCTCGCTACACCAGAGTGTCTCACCACACCAGAGTGTCTCACTACACCAGAGTGCCTCACTACACCAGAGTGCCTCACTACACCAGAGTGTCTCACTACACCAGAGTGCCTCACCACACCAGAGTGTCTCACTACACCAGAGTGTCTCACTACACCAGAGTGTCTCACTACACCAGAGTGTCTCACTACACCAGAGTGTCTCACCACACCAGAGTGTCTCACTACACCAGAGTGTCTCACTACACCAGAGTGCCTCACTACACCAGAGTGTCTCACTACACCAGAGTGTCTCACTACACCAGAGTGCCTCACTACACCAGAGTGTCTCACTACACCAGAGTGCCTCACCACACCAGAGTGTCTCACTACACCAGAGTGTCTCACTACACCAGAGTGTCTCACTACACCAGAGTGTCTCACTACACCAGAGTGTCTCACCACACCAGAGTGTCTCACCACAATAGAGTGTCTCACTACACCAGAGTGTCTCACTACACCAGAGTGCCTCACTACACCAGAGTGTCTCACTACACCAGAGTGTCTCACTTCACCAGAGTGCCTCACTACACCAGAGTGTCTCACTACACCAGAGTGCCTCACCACACCAGAGTGTCTCACTACACCAGAGTGTCTCACTACACCAGAGTGTCTCACTACACCAGAGTGTCTCACTACCCCAGAGTGTCTCACCACAAAAGAGTGTCTCACCACAATAGAGTGTCTCACTACACCAGAGTGTCTCACTACACCAGAGTGCCTCACTACACCAGAGTGTCTCACTACACCAGAGTGTCTCACTACACCAGAGTGCCTCACTACACCAGAGTGTCTCACCACACCAGAGTGTCTCACTACACCAGAGTGCCTCACTACACCAGAGTGCCTCACCACACCAGAGTGTCTCACCACAACAGAGTGTCTCACCACACCAGAGTGTCTCACTACACCAGAGTGCCTCACTACACCAGAGTGTCTCACTACACAAGAATGTCTCACTACACCAGAGTGCCTCACTACCCCAAAGTGTCTCACTACACCAGAGTGTCTCACTACACCAGAGTGCCTCACTTCACCAGAGTGCCTCACTACACCAAAGTGCCTCACCACACCAGAGTGTCTCACTACACCAGAGTGCCTCACTACACAAGAGTGTCTCACTACACCAGAGTGTCTCACTACACCAGAGTGTCTCACTACACCAGAGTGTCTCACTACACCAGAGTGTTTCACACTACACCAGAGTGTCTCACTACACCAGAGTGCCTCATTACACCAGAGTGCCTTACTACACCAGAGTGCCTCACTACACCAGAGTGTCTCACCACACCAGAGTGCCTCACTACACCAGAGTGCCTCACTACACCAGAGTGTCTCACCACACCAGAGTGCCTCACTACACCAGAGTGTCTCACCACACCAGTGTCTCACTACACCAGAGTGTCTCACTACAACAGAGTGCCTCACTACACCAGAGTGTCTCACTACACCAGAGTGCCTCACTACACCAGAGTGCCTCACTACACCAGAGTGCCTCACTACACCAGAGTGCCACACTACACCAGAGTGCCTCACTACACCAGAGTGTCTCACCACACCAGAGTGTCTCACCACACCAGAGTGTCTCACCACACCAGAGTGTCTCACTACACCAGAGTGCCTCACTACACCAGAGTACCACATTACACCAGAGTGTCTCACTACACCAGAGTGTCTCACTACTCCAGAGTGCCTCACTACACCAGAGTGCCTCTCTACACCAGAGTGCCTCACTACACCAGAGTGTCTCACTACACCAGAGTGCCTCACTACACAAGAGTGTCTCACTACACCAGAGTGTCTCACTACACCAGAGTGTCTCACTACACCAGAGTGTCTCACTACACCAGAGTGTCTCACTACACCAGAGTGTCTCACTACACCAGAATGTCTCACTACACCAGAGTGTCTCACTACACCAGAGTGTCTCACTACACCAGAGTGCCTCTCTACACCAGAGTGCCTCTCTACACCAGAGTGCCTCGCTACACCAGAGTGTCTCTCTACACCAGAGTGCCTCACTACACCAGAGTGACTCACAACACCAGAGTGCCTCACTCCTCCAGAGTGCCTCACTCCACCAGAATGCTTCACCACACCAGAGTGCCTCACCACACCAGAGTGCCTCACTACACCAGAGTGCCTCACACTGCACCAGAGTGCCTCACACTTCACCAGAGTGCCTCACTACACCAGAGTGACTCACTACACCAGAGTGATTCACTACACCAGAGTGACTCACTACACCAGAGTGATTCACTACACCAGAGTGTCTCACCACACCAAAGTGTCTCACTACACCAGAGTGTCTCAATACAACAGCGTGCCTCACTACACCAGAGTGTCTCACTACACCAGAGTGCCTCACTACACCAGAGTGCCTCACTACACCAGAGTGCCTCACTACACCAGAGTGCCACACTACACCAGAGTGCCTCACTACACCAGAGTGTCTCACCACACCAGAGTGTCTCACCACACCAGAGTGTCTCACCACACCAGAGTGTCTCACTACACCAGAGTGCCTCACTACACCAGAGTACCACATTACACCAGAGTGTCTCACTACACCAGAGTGTCTCACTACACCAGAGTGCCTCACTACACCAGAGTGCCTCTCTACACCAGAGTGCCTCACTACACCAGAGTGTCTCACTACACCAGAGTGCCTCACTACACAAGAGTGTCTCACTACACCAGAGTGTCTCACTACACCAGAGTGTCTCACTACACCAGAGTGTCTCACTACACCAGAGTGTCTCACTACACCAGAGTGTCTCACTACACCAGAGTGTCTCACTACACCAGAGTGTCTCACTACACTAGAGTGTCTCACTACACCAGAGTGTCTCACTACACCAGAGTGCCTCGATACACCAGAGTGCCTCGATACACCAGAGTGCCTCGATACACCAGAGTGCCTCGTTACACCAGAGTGCCTCTCTACACCAGAGTGCCTCTCTACACCAGAGTGCCTCACTACACCAGAGTGTCTCACTACACCAGAGTGCCTCACTACACAAGAGTGTCTCACTACACCAGAGTGTCTCACTACACCAGAGTGTCTCACTACACCAGAGTGTCTCACTACACCAGAGTGTTTCACACTACACCAGAGTGTCTCACTTCACCAGAGTGCCTCATTACACCAGAGTGCCTTACTACACCAGAGTGCCTCACTACACCAGAGTGTCTCACCACACCAGAGTGCCTCACTACACCAGAGTGCCTCACTACACCAGAGTGTCTCACCACACCAGAGTGCCTCACTACACCAGAGTGTCTCACTACACCAGAGTGTCTCGCTACACCAGAGTGTCTCACTACACCAGAGTGTCTCACCACAACAGAGTGTCTCACTACACCAGAGTGCCTCACTACACCAGAGTGTCTCACTACACCAGAGTGCCTCACCACACCAGAGTGTCTCACTACACCAGAGTGTCTCACTACACCAGAGTGTCTCACTACACCAGAGTGTCTCACTACACCAGAGTGTCTCGCTACACCAGAGTGTCTCACTACACCAGAGTGTCTCACCACAACAGAGTGTCTCACTACACCAGAGTGCCTCACTACACCAGAGTGTCTCACTACACCAGAGTGCCTCACCACACCAGAGTGTCTCACTACACCAGAGTGTCTCACTTCACCAGAGTGTCTCACTACACCAGAGTGTCTCACTACACCAGAGTGCCTCATTACACCAGAGTCTCTTACTACACCAGAGTGCCTCACTACACCAGAGTGTCTCACCACACCAGAGTGACTCACTACACCAGAGTGACTCACTACACCAGAGTGACTCACTACACCAGAGTGCCTCACTACACCAGAGTGTCTCACTACACCAGAGTGTCTCGCTACACCAGAGTGTCTCACCACACCAGAGTGTCTCACTACACCAGAGTGCCTCACTACACCAGAGTGCCTCACTACACCAGAGTGTCTCACTACACCAGAGTGCCTCACCACACCAGAGTGTCTCACTACACCAGAGTGTCTCACTACACCAGAGTGTCTCACTACACCAGAGTGTCTCACTACACCAGAGTGTCTCACCACACCAGAGTGTCTCACTACACCAGAGTGTCTCACTACACCAGAGTGCCTCACTACACCAGAGTGTCTCACTACACCAGAGTGTCTCACTACACCAGAGTGCCTCACTACACCAGAGTGTCTCACTACACCAGAGTGCCTCACCACACCAGAGTGTCTCACTACACCAGAGTGTCTCACTACACCAGAGTGTCTCACTACACCAGAGTGTCTCACTACACCAGAGTGTCTCACCACACCAGAGTGTCTCACCACATTAGAGTGTCTCACTACACCAGAGTGTCTCACTACACCAGAGTGCCTCACTACACCAGAGTGTCTCACTACACCAGAGTGTCTCACTTCACCAGAGTGCCTCACTACACCAGAGTGTCTCACTACACCAGAGTGCCTCACCACACCAGAGTGTCTCACTACACCAGAGTGTCTCACTACACCAGAGTGTCTCACTACACCAGAGTGTCTCACTACCCCAGAGTGTCTCACCACAAAAGAGTGTCTCACCACAATAGAGTGTCTCACTACACCAGAGTGTCTCACTACACCAGAGTGCCTCACTACACCAGAGTGTCTCACTACACCAGAGTGTCTCACTACACCAGAGTGCCTCACTACACCAGAGTGTCTCACCACACCAGAGTGTCTCACTACACCAGAGTGCCTCACTACACCAGAGTGCCTCACCACACCAGAGTGTCTCACCACAACAGAGTGTCTCACCACACCAGAGTGTCTCACTACACCAGAGTGCCTCACTACACCAGAGTGTCTCACTACACAAGAATGTCTCACTACACCAGAGTGCCTCACTACCCCAAAGTGTCTCACTACACCAGAGTGTCTCACTACACCAGAGTGCCTCACTTCACCAGAGTGCCTCACTACACCAAAGTGCCTCACCACACCAGAGTGTCTCACTACACCAGAGTGCCTCACTACACAAGAGTGTCTCACTACACCAGAGTGTCTCACTACACCAGAGTGTCTCACTACACCAGAGTGTCTCACTACACCAGAGTGTTTCACACTACACCAGAGTGTCTCACTACACCAGAGTGCCTCATTACACCAGAGTGCCTTACTACACCAGAGTGCCTCACTACACCAGAGTGTCTCACCACACCAGAGTGCCTCACTACACCAGAGTGCCTCACTACACCAGAGTGTCTCACCACACCAGAGTGCCTCACTACACCAGAGTGTCTCACCACACCAGTGTCTCACTACACCAGAGTGTCTCACTACAACAGAGTGCCTCACTACACCAGAGTGTCTCACTACACCAGAGTGCCTCACTACACCAGAGTGCCTCACTACACCAGAGTGCCTCACTACACCAGAGTGCCACACTACACCAGAGTGCCTCACTACACCAGAGTGTCTCACCACACCAGAGTGTCTCACCACACCAGAGTGTCTCACCACACCAGAGTGTCTCACTACACCAGAGTGCCTCACTACACCAGAGTACCACATTACACCAGAGTGTCTCACTACACCAGAGTGTCTCACTACTCCAGAGTGCCTCACTACACCAGAGTGCCTCTCTACACCAGAGTGCCTCACTACACCAGAGT
Source organism: Procambarus clarkii (assembly GCF_040958095.1). NCBI lineage: Eukaryota > Metazoa > Arthropoda > Malacostraca > Decapoda > Cambaridae > Procambarus > Procambarus clarkii. Next base: position 26,608 of record NW_027189853.1, on the reverse strand, counting down.
GTCTCACTACACCAGAGTGCCTCACTACACAAGAGTGTCTCACTACACCAGAGTGTCTCACTACACCAGAGTGTCTCACTACACCAGAGTGTCTCACTACACCAGAGTGTCTCACTACACCAGAGTGTCTCACTACACCAGAATGTCTCACTACACCAGAGTGTCTCACTACACCAGAGTGTCTCACTACACCAGAGTGCCTCTCTACACCAGAGTGCCTCTCTACACCAGAGTGCCTCGCTACACCAGAGTGTCTCTCTACACCAGAGTGCCTCACTACACCAGAGTGACTCACAACACCAGAGTGCCTCACTCCTCCAGAGTGCCTCACTCCACCAGAATGCTTCACCACACCAGAGTGCCTCACCACACCAGAGTGCCTCACTACACCAGAGTGCCTCACACTGCACCAGAGTGCCTCACACTTCACCAGAGTGCCTCACTACACCAGAGTGACTCACTACACCAGAGTGATTCACTACACCAGAGTGACTCACTACACCAGAGTGCCTCGCTACACCAGAGTGCCTCGCTACACCAGAGTGCCTCTCTACACCAGAGTGCCTCTCTACACCAGAGTACCTCGCTACACCAGAGTGCCTCTCTACACCAGAGTGCCTCTCTACACCAGAGTGCCTCTCTACAGCAGAGTGCCTCGCTACACCAGAGTGCCTCTCTACACCAGAGTGACTCACAACACCAGAGTGACTCACTACACCAGAGTGCCTCACTATACCAAAGTGCCTCACTACACTAGAGTGACTCACAACACCAGAGTGCCTCACTACACCAGAGTGACTCACAACACCAGAGTGCCTCGCTACACCAGAGTGCCTCACTACACCAGAGTGACTCACAACACCAGAGTGCCTCACTCCTCCAGAGTGCCTCACTCCACCAGAATGCCTCACCACACCAGAGTGCCTCACCACACCAGAGTGCCTCACTACACCAGAGTGCCTCACACTACACCAGAGTGCCTCACACTACACCAGAGTGCCTCACTACACCAGAGTGACTCACTACACCAGAGTGACTCACTACACCAGAGTGACTCACTACACCAGAGTGCCTCACTACACCAGAGTGTCTCACTACACCAGAGTGTCTCGCTACACCAGAGTGTCTCACTACACCAGAGTGTCTCACCACAACAGAGTGTCTCACTACACCAGAGTGCCTCACTACACCAGAGTGTCTCACTACACCAGAGTGCCTCACCACACCAGAGTGTCTCACTACACCAGAGTGTCTCACTACATCAGAGTGTCTCACTACACCAGAGTGTCTCACTACACCAGAGTGTCTCACCACACCAGAGTGTCTCACTACACCAGAGTGTCTCACTACACCAGAGTGCCTCACTACACCAGAGTGTCTCACTACACCAGAGTGTCTCACTACACCAGAGTGCCTCACTACACCAGAGTGTCTCACTACACCAGAGTGCCTCACCACACCAGAGTGTCTCACTACACCAGAGTGTCTCACTACACCAGAGTGTCTCACTACACCAGAGTGTCTCACTACACCAGAGTGTCTCACCACACCAGAGTGTCTCACCACAATAGAGTGTCTCACTACACCAGAGTGTCTCACTACACCAGAGTGCCTCACTACACCAGAGTGTCTCACTACACCAGAGTGTCTCACTTCACCAGAGTGCCTCACTACACCAGAGTGTCTCACTACACCAGAGTGCCTCACCACACCAGAGTGTCTCACTACACCAGAGTGTCTCACTACACCAGAGTGTCTCACTACACCAGAGTGTCTCACTACCCCAGAGTGTCTCACCACAAAAGAGTGTCTCACCACAATAGAGTGTCTCACTACACCAGAGTGTCTCACTACACCAGAGTGCCTCACTACACCAGAGTGTCTCACTACACCAGAGTGTCTCACTACACCAGAGTGCCTCACTACACCAGAGTGTCTCACCACACCAGAGTGTCTCACTACACCAGAGTGTCTCACCACACCAAAGTGTCTCACTACACCAGAGTGTCTCAATACAACAGCGTGCCTCACTACACCAGAGTGTCTCACTACACCAGAGTGCCTCACTACACCAGAGTGCCTCACTACACCAGAGTGCCTCACTACACCAGAGTGCCACACTACACCAGAGTGCCTCACTACACCAGAGTGTCTCACCACACCAGAGTGTCTCACCACACCAGAGTGTCTCACCACACCAGAGTGTCTCACTACACCAGAGTGCCTCACTACACCAGAGTACCACATTACACCAGAGTGTCTCACTACACCAGAGTGTCTCACTACACCAGAGTGCCTCACTACACCAGAGTGCCTCTCTACACCAGAGTGCCTCACTACACCAGAGTGTCTCACTACACCAGAGTGCCTCACTACACAAGAGTGTCTCACTACACCAGAGTGTCTCACTACACCAGAGTGTCTCACTAAACCAGAGTGTCTCACTACACCAGAGTGTCTCACTACACCAGAGTGTCTCACTACACCAGAGTGTCTCACTACACCAGAGTGTCTCACTACACCAGAGTGTCTCACTACACCAGAGTGCCTCGATACACCAGAGTGCCTCGATACACCAGAGTGCCTCGATACACCAGAGTGCCTCGTTACACCAGAGTGCCTCTCTACACCAGAGTGCCTCTCTACACCAGAGTGCCTCACTACACCAGAGTGTCTCACTACACCAGAGTGCCTCACTACACAAGAGTGTCTCACTACACCAGAGTGTCTCACTACACCAGAGTGTCTCACTACACCAGAGTGTCTCACTACACCAGAGTGTTTCACACTACACCAGAGTGTCTCACTACACCAGAGTGCCTCATTACACCAGAGTGCCTTACTACACCAGAGTGCCTCACTACACCAGAGTGTCTCACCACACCAGAGTGCCTCACTACACCAGAGTGCCTCACTACACCAGAGTGTCTCACCACACCAGAGTGCCTCACTACACCAGAGTGTCTCACTACACCAGAGTGTCTCGCTACACCAGAGTGTCTCACTACACCAGAGTGTCTCACCACAACAGAGTGTCTCACTACACCAGAGTGCCTCACTACACCAGAGTGTCTCACTACACCAGAGTGCCTCACCACACCAGAGTGTCTCACTACACCAGAGTGTCTCACTACACCAGAGTGTCTCAGTACACCAGAGTGTCTCACTACACCAGAGTGTCTCACTACACCAGAGTGTCTCGCTACACCAGAGTGTCTCACTACACCAGAGTGTCTCACCACAACAGAGTGTCTCACTACACCAGAGTACCTCACTACACCAGAGTGTCTCACTACACCAGAGTGCCTCACCACACCAGAGTGTCTCACTACACCAGAGTGTCTCACTACACCAGAGTGTCTCACTACACCAGAGTGTCTCACTACACCAGAGTGCCTCACTACACCAGAGTGTCTCACTACACCAGAGTGTCTCACTACACCAGAGTGCCTCACTACACCAGAGTGTCTCACCACACCAGAGTGTCTCACTACACCAGAGTGTCACACCACACCAAAGTGTCTCACTACACCAGAGTGTCTCAATACAACAGCGTGCCTCACTACACCAGAGTGTCTCACTACACCAGAGTGCCTCACTACACCAGAGTGCCTCACTACACCAGAGTGCCTCACTATACCAGAGTGCCACACTACACCAGAGTGCCTCACTACACCAGAGTGTCTCACCACACCAGAGTGTCTCACCACACCAGAGTGTCTCACCACACCAGAGTGTCTCACTATACCAGAGTGCCTCACTACACCAGAGTACCACATTACACCAGAGTGTCTCACTACACCAGAGTGTCTCACTACACCAGAGTGCCTCACTACACCAGAGTGCCTCTCTACACCAGAGTGCCTCACTACACCAGAGTGTCTCACTACACCAGAGTGCCTCACTACACAAGAGTGTCTCACTACACCAGAGTGTCTCACTACACCAGAGTGTCTCACTACACCAGAGTGTCTCACTACACCAGAGTGTCTCACTACACCAGAGTGTCTCACTACACCAGAGTGTCTCACTACACCAGAGTGTCTCACTACACCAGAGTGTCTCACTACACCAGAGTGTCTCACTACACCAGAGTGCCTCGATACACCAGAGTGCCTCGATACACCAGAGTGCCTCGATACACCAGAGTGCCTCGTTACACCAGAGTGCCTCTCTACACCAGAGTGCCTCTCTACACCAGAGTGCCTCACTACACCAGAGTGTCTCACTACACCAGAGTGCCTCACTACACAAGAGTGTCTCACTACACCAGAGTGTCTCACTACACCAGAGTGTCTCACGACACCAGAGTGTCTCACTACACCAGAGTGTTTCACACTACACCAGAGTGTCTCACTACACCAGAGTGCCTCATTACACCAGAGTGCCTTACTACACCAGAGTGCCTCACTACACCAGAGTGTCTCACCACACCAGAGTGCCTCACTACACCAGAGTGCCTCACTACACCAGAGTGTCTCACCACACCAGAGTGCCTCACTACACCAGAGTGTCTCACTACACCAGAGTGTCTCGCTACACCAGAGTGTCTCACTACACCAGAGTGTCTCACCACAACAGAGTGTCTCACTACACCAGAGTGCCTCACTACACCAGAGTGTCTCACTACACCAGAGTGCCTCACCACACCAGAGTGTCTCACTACACCAGAGTGTCTCACTACACCAGAGTGTCTCACTACACCAGAGTGTCTCACTACACCAGAGTGTCTCACTACACCAGAGTGTCTCGCTACACCAGAGTGTCTCACTACACCAGAGTGTCTCACCACAACAGAGTGTCTCACTACACCAGAGTGCCTCACTACACCAGAGTGTCTCACTACACCAGAGTGCCTCACCACACCAGAGTGTCTCACTACACCAGAGTGTCTCACTACACCAGAGTGTCTCACTACACCAGAGTGTCTCACTACACCAGAGTGCCTCATTACACCAGAGTGCCTTACTACACCAGAGTGCCTCACTACACCAGAGTGTCTCACCACACCAGAGTGACTCACTACACCAGAGTGACTCACTACACCAGAGTGACTCACTACACCAGAGTGCCTCACTACACCAGAGTGTCTCACTACACCAGAGTGTCTCGCTACACCAGAGTGTCTCACCACACCAGAGTGTCTCACTACACCAGAGTGCCTCACTACACCAGAGTGCCTCACTACACCAGAGTGTCTCACTACACCAGAGTGCCTCACCACACCAGAGTGTCTCACTACACCAGAGTGTCTCACTACACCAGAGTGTCTCACTACACCAGAGTGTCTCACTACACCAGAGTGTCTCACCACACCAGAGTGTCTCACTACACCAGAGTGTCTCACTACACCAGAGTGCCTCACTACACCAGAGTGTCTCACTACACCAGAGTGTCTCACTACACCAGAGTGCCTCACTACACCAGAGTGTCTCACTACACCAGAGTGCCTCACCACACCAGAGTGTCTCACTACACCAGAGTGTCTCACTACACCAGAGTGTCTCACTACACCAGAGTGTCTCACTACACCAGAGTGTCTCACCACACCAGAGTGTCTCACCACAATAGAGTGTCTCACTACACCAGAGTGTCTCACTACACCAGAGTGCCTCACTACACCAGAGTGTCTCACTACACCAGAGTGTCTCACTTCACCAGAGTGCCTCACTACACCAGAGTGTCTCACTACACCAGAGTGCCTCACCACACCAGAGTGTCTCACTACACCAGAGTGTCTCACTACACCAGAGTGTCTCACTACACCAGAGTGTCTCACTACCCCAGAGTGTCTCACCACAAAAGAGTGTCTCACCACAATAGAGTGTCTCACTACACCAGAGTGTCTCACTACACCAGAGTGCCTCACTACACCAGAGTGTCTCACTACACCAGAGTGTCTCACTACACCAGAGTGCCTCACTACACCAGAGTGTCTCACCACACCAGAGTGTCTCACTACACCAGAGTGCCTCACTACACCAGAGTGCCTCACCACACCAGAGTGTCTCACCACAACAGAGTGTCTCACCACACCAGAGTGTCTCACTACACCAGAGTGCCTCACTACACCAGAGTGTCTCACTACACAAGAATGTCTCACTACACCAGAGTGCCTCACTACCCCAAAGTGTCTCACTACACCAGAATGTCTCACTACACCAGAGTGCCTCACTTCACCAGAGTGCCTCACTACACCAAAGTGCCTCACCACACCAGAGTGTCTCACTACACCAGAGTGCCTCACTACACAAGAGTGTCTCACTACACCAGAGTGTCTCACTACACCAGAGTGTCTCACTACACCAGAGTGTCTCACTACACCAGAGTGTTTCACACTACACCAGAGTGTCTCACTACACCAGAGTGCCTCATTACACCAGAGTGCCTTACTACACCAGAGTGCCTCACTACACCAGAGTGTCTCACCACACCAGAGTGCCTCACTACACCAGAGTGCCTCACTACACCAGAGTGTCTCACCACACCAGAGTGCCTCACTACACCAGAGTGTCTCACCACACCAGTGTCTCACTACACCAGAGTGTCTCACTACAACAGAGTGCCTCACTACACCAGAGTGTCTCACTACACCAGAGTGCCTCACTACACCAGAGTGCCTCACTACACCAGAGTGCCTCACTACACCAGAGTGCCACACTACACCAGAGTGCCTCACTACACCAGAGTGTCTCACCACACCAGAGTGTCTCACCACACCAGAGTGTCTCACCACACCAGAGTGTCTCACTACACCAGAGTGCCTCACTACACCAGAGTACCACATTACACCAGAGTGTCTCACTACACCAGAGTGTCTCACTACACCAGAGTGCCTCACTACACCAGAGTGCCTCTCTACACCAGAGTGCCTCGATACACCAGAGTGCCTCGATACACCAGAGTGCCTCGTTACACCAGAGTGCCTCTCTACACCAGAGTGCCTCTCTACACCAGAGTGCCTCGCTACACCAGAGTGTCTCTCTACACCAGAGTGCCTCACTACACCAGAGTGACTCACAACACCAGAGTGCCTCACTCCTCCAGAGTGCCTCACTCCACCAGAATGCTTCACCACACCAGAGTGCCTCACCACACCAGAGTGCCTCACTACACCAGAGTGCCTCACACTGCACCAGAGTGCCTCACACTTCACCAGAGTGCCTCACTACACCAGAGTGACTCACTACACCAGAGTGATTCACTACACCAGAGTGACTCACTACACCAGAGTGCCTCGCTACACCAGAGTGCCTCGCTACACCAGAGTGCCTCTCTACACCAGAGTGCCTCTCTACACCAGAGTACCTCGCTACACCAGAGTGCCTCTCTACACCAGAGTGCCTCTCTACACCAGAGTGCCTCTCTACAGCAGAGTGCCTTGCTACACCAGAGTGCCTCTCTACACCAGAGTGACTCACAACACCAGAGTGACTCACTACACCAGAGTGCCTCACTATACCAAAGTGCCTCACTACACTAGAGTGACTCACAACACCAGAGTGCCTCACTACACCAGAGTGACTCACAACACCAGAGTGCCTCGCTACACCAGAGTGCCTCACTACACCAGAGTGACTCACAACACCAGAGTGCCTCACTCCTCCAGAGTGCCTCACTCCACCAGAATGCCTCACCACACCAGAGTGCCTCACCACACCAGAGTGCCTCACTACACCAGAGTGCCTCACACTACACCAGAGTGCCTCACACTACACCAGAGTGCCTCACTACACCAGAGTGACTCACTACACCAGAGTGACTCACTACACCAGAGGGACTCACTACACCAGAGTGCCTCACTACACCAGAGTGTCTCACTACACCAGAGTGTCTCGCTACACCAGAGTGTCTCACTACACCAGAGTGTCTCACCACAACAGAGTGTCTCACTACACCAGAGTGCCTCACTACACCAGAGTGTCTCACTACACCAGAGTGCCTCACCACACCAGAGTGTCTCACTACACCAGAGTGTCTCACTACACCAGAGTGTCTCACTACACCAGAGTGTCTCACTACACCAGAGTGTCTCACCACACCAGAGTGTCTCACTACACCAGAGTGTCTCACTACACCAGAGTGCCTCACTACACCAGAGTGTCTCACTACACCAGAGTGTCTCACTACACCAGAGTGCCTCACTACACCAGAGTGTCTCACTACACCAGAGTGCCTCACCACACCAGAGTGTCTCACTACACCAGAGTGTCTCACTACACCAGAGTGTCTCACTACACCAGAGTGTCTCACTACACCAGAGTGTCTCACCACACCAGAGTGTCTCACCACAATAGAGTGTCTCACTACACCAGAGTGTCTCACTACACCAGAGTGCCTCACTACACCAGAGTGTCTCACTACACCAGAGTGTCTCACTTCACCAGAGTGCCTCACTACACCAGAGTGTCTCACTACACCAGAGTGCCTCACCACACCAGAGTGTCTCACTACACCAGAGTGTCTCACTACACCAGAGTGTCTCACTACACCAGAGTGTCTCACTACCCCAGAGTGTCTCACCACAAAAGAGTGTCTCACCACAATAGAGTGTCTCACTACACCAGAGTGTCTCACTACACCAGAGTGCCTCACTACACCAGAGTGTCTCACTACACCAGAGTGTCTCACTACACCAGAGTGCCTCACTACACCAGAGTGTCTCACCACACCAGAGTGTCTCACTACACCAGAGTGCCTCACTACACCAGAGTGCCTCACCACACCAGAGTGTCTCACCACAACAGAGTGTCTCACCACACCAGAGTGTCTCACTACACCAGAGTGCCTCACTACACCAGAGTGTCTCACTACACAAGAATGTCTCACTACACCAGAGTGCCTCACTACCCCAAAGTGTCTCACTACACCAGAGTGTCTCACTACACCAGAGTGCCTCACTTCACCAGAGTGCCTCACTACACCAAAGTGCCTCACCACACCAGAGTGTCTCACTACACCAGAGTGTCTCACTACACCAGAGTGTCTCACTACACCAGAGTGTCTCACTACACCAGAGTGTCTCACCACACCAGAGTGTCTCACTACACCAGAGTGCCTCACCACACCAGAGTGTCTCACTACACCAGAGTGTCTCACTACACCAGAGTGTCTCACTACACCAGAGTGTCTCACTACCCCAGAGTGTCTCACCACACCAGAGTGTCTCACCACAATAGAGTGTCTCACTACGCCAGAGTGTCTCACTACACCAGAGTGCCTCACTACACCAGAGTGTCTCACTACACCAGAGTGTCTCACCACAACAGAGTCTCACTACACCAGAGTGCCTCACTACACCAGAGTGTCTCACTACACCAGAGTGCCTCACCACACCAGAGTGTCTCACTACACCAGAGTGTCTCACTACACCAGAGTGTCTCACTACACCAGAGTGTCTCACCACACCAGAGTGTCTCACTACACCAGAGTGTCTCACTACACCAGAGTGCCTCACTACACCAGAGTGTCTCACTACACCAGAGTGTCTCACTACACCAGAGTGCCTCACTACACCAGAGTGTCTCACTACACCAGAGTGCCTCACCACACCAGAGTGACTCACTACACCAGAGTGTCTCACTACACCAGAGTGTCTCACTACACCAGAGTGTCTCACTACACCAGAGTGTCTCACCACACCAGAGTGTCTCACCACAATAGAGTGTCTCACTACACCAGAGTGTCTCACTACACCAGAGTGCCTCACTACACCAGAGTGTCTCACTACACCAGAGTGTCTCACTTCACCAGAGTGCCTCACTACACCAGAGTGTCTCACTACACCAGAGTGCCTCACCACACCAGAGTGTCTCACTACACCAGAGTGTCTCACTACACCAGAGTGTCTCACTACACCAGAGTGTCTCACTACCCAAGAGTGTCTCACCACAAAAGAGTGTCTCACCACAATAGAGTGTCTCACTACACCAGAGTGTCTCACTACACCAGAGTGCCTCACTACACCAGAGTGTCTCACTACACCAGAGTGTCTCACTACACCAGAGTGCCTCACTACACCAGAGTGTCTCACCACACCAGAGTGTCTCACTACACCAGAGTGCCTCACTACACCAGAGTGCCTCACCACACCAGAGTGTCTCACCACAACAGAGTGTCTCACCACACCAGAGTGTCTCACTACACCAGAGTGCCTCACTACACCAGAGTGTCTCACTACACAAGAATGTCTCACTACACCAGAGTGCCTCACTACCCCAAAGTGTCTCACTACACCAGAGTGTCTCACTACACCAGAGTGCCTCACTTCACCAGAGTGCCTCACTACACCAAAGTGCCTCACCACACCAGAGTGTCTCACTACACCAGAGTGTCTCACTACACCAGAGTGTCTCACTACACCAGAGTGTCTCACTACACCAGAGTGTCTCACCACACCAGAGTGTCTCACTACACCAGAGTGCCTCACCACACCAGAGTGTCTCACTACACCAGAGTGTCTCACTACACCAGAGTGTCTCACTACACCAGAGTGTCTCACTACCCCAGAGTGTCTCACCACACCAGAGTGTCTCACCACAATAGAGTGTCTCACTACGCCAGAGTGTCTCACTACACCAGAGTGCCTCACTACACCAGAGTGTCTCACTACACCAGAGTGTCTCACTACACCAGAGTGCCTCACTACACCAGAGTGCCTCACTACACCAGAGTGCCTCACCACACCAGAGTGTCTCACCACACCAGAGTGTCTTACCACACCAGAGTGTCTCACTACACCAGAGTGCCTCACTACACCAGAGTGTCTCACTACACCAGAGTGCCTCACTACACCAGAGTGTCTCTCAAACCACTGGTCGTCGCACAGTCGTAAGTAGGGATCGCTTAGCTACTGTGCACCTTGTTCTGAGGCCAGTGGTCGTCACAGTTGTAAGTGGGGATCACTTAGCTACTGTGCACCTTGTTCTGAGGCCAGTGGCCGTCACAGTTGTAAGTGGGGATCACTTATCTACTGTATACCTAAGTCGTCCCACTGCCCGAAACGATTTGCGTACTAGTGGCTTTAAGCATTGTATGTACTAGCTGTATCTATAAATCCATTAATGTTTGTATCTCACCTTATATGTATGTACCTTACCTGAATAAACAATTTAGTTGATTTGATTTGTACCGTGTTCTGAGACCACTGGTCGTCACAAATTGGGGACTACTTAGCTACTGTGTACTGTATTCTGATGGCAGTGGTCGTCAGAGTCGTTAGTAAGTGGGGGATCGCTTAGCCACTGTGCACCCTGTATTGAGGCCTCTGGTCATCACACAGTCATCAGTAAGTATGGATCACTTAGCTACTTTGTACCGTGACTCTCAACAAATGGTCATTTTCCAACATGGCACTTCTCTCGAAACAATGAATAAACACACTATTTTGAGAATATTATAGTGATCCTCAAAAGATATATAAAAAAAAACACTACTGCTTACCTTCTGAGTGAGAGAGCACAAGCAAATAAATAGCATTAATATCTTTTTAATTACAATATCTACTAAAAAATATAGTGTTTTTATGAAAATTAAGTTATTTATATAAATAATTTGAAGGTCTTAAAACAATTTCAAATTTAAAAAAAAAAAGTTACTTTTCTTTAAAATTTTTACAAAAAATTATCAGAAAAATTAAACATTATTTAATATATTTGCTTGTACATATAGAATTAATAATAGTAAAAAAAATGAAGATAATACTTAAATTTAATGATAAAGTTTAAATGCAGGAATTGATTATTACTCATCAGTAGCTGTTGATTGCTTGGCTGCTCTGAACTGAGATCACCGTCGTCGCTATGTGTAATTAGCTGCTGTGTACCACATTTTGAGCCCAGTAGTTGTCATTAAGTGGGGAACACTTAGCTACTGTGCACCTTGTTCTGAGGCCAGTGGCCATCACAGTTGTAAGTGGGGATCAATTAGCTACTGTGTACTTAAGTAGTCCCACTGCCCGAAACGATTTGCGTAATAGTGGCTTTAGGCATTGTATGTACTAGCTCTATCTATAAATCCATCAATGTTTGTATCTCACCTTGTATGTATGTACTTTACCTAAATAAACATTTAATTTGATTTGTATCGTGTTCTGAGGCCACTGGTCATCAGTAAGTGGGGATCACTTAGCTACTGTGTACGGTGTTCTAAGACCAGTGTGGTTACAACCCACAGGAGTTTGGTGACTCGAACCATCACGAGGCTTCCTAGTGGGCGTCCTGTAAGAAGAGAAAGAAGGTTTAGAAGAGGAGAGAAAGGGTGCGCCTATAATCATGACCCATCAACAAATGGTCATCATCCAGCATCGCACTTCTCTCGAAACAATGAATGAACACAATATATTATGAATGTTTTAGTCACCCTTTAAAGATATAAAAATCACTACTGTGTACCTCCTGAGTAAAGGTGGGCAATCAAATAAATAGCATTTATATCATCTTAATTGCAATTAATTTTTAGAAAAAAGATTAAGCCATATAAAAATTAAAAGTATTATATAGACTTGTATACAATTCTTAAAAAAACTTTAAAATATCTTAATTACCGATGTCAGTTTTGTATAAAAATTAAAAAAAAAACTTATAAGAAAATTTAACAAATTTATATATAAACTTTAAATGTTATCCTTATAAAAGACCCCTTCAGTAAAAATTTTGAGTAAAATATCTAATATTTACAATAGATAAATACGTGAATTCATTTACCATCGTAAGTAATTAGTGATCGCTTTGTTACTCTGAACTATGATCACAATAGTCGGATTGTGTAATTAGCTACTGTATACCACGTTCTGAGTCCAGCAGTCGTCATTAAGTGGGGATCAATTAGCTACTGTGCACCGTGTTCTGAGGCAACTGGTCGTCACACAGTCATCAATAAGCAGAGATCACTTAGCTACTGTGCACTATATTCTGAGGTAACTGGTGGTCACACAGTCATCAGTTAGTAGATATTACCTAGTTACTGTGCACCGTTTTCCGTAGCCAATAGTCTTCACACAGTCATCAGTAAATTGGGATTTTTTAGCTACTGTGCACCGTTTTCTCAGGCCAGTGGTCGTCACAGTTGTCAGAAAGTTGGGAGTAAAAAAGTAAGAGTGTGTCAGTAAGAGTGCCTCGCTACACCAGAGTGCCTCGCTACACCAAAGTACCTCGCTACACCAGAGTGCCTCTCTACAACAGAGTGCCTCGATACACCAGAGTGCCTCTCTACACCAGAGTGCCTCGCTACACCAGAGTGCCTCTCTACACCAGAGTGCCTCTCTACACCAGAGTGACTCACAACACCAGAGTGCCTCACTCCTCCAGAGTGCCTCACTCCACCAGAATACCTCACCACACCAGAGTGCCTCACCACACCAGAGTGCCTCACTACACCAGAGTGCCTCACACTACACCAGAGTGCCTTACACTACACCAGAGTGCCTCACTACACCAGAGTGACTCACTACACCAGAGTGACTCATTCCAGCAGAGTGCTTCATTACACGAGAGTGCTTCGCCACACCAGAGTGCCTCACTCCACCAGAGTGCCTCACTCCTCCAGAGTGCCTCACTCCTCCAGAGTGCCTCACTCCTCCAGAGTGCCTCACTCCTCCAGAGTGCCTCACTACACCAGAGTGCCTCTCTACACCAGAGTGCCTCACTACACCAGAGTGTCTCACTACACCAGAGTGCCTCACTACACAAGAGTGTCTCACTACACAGGAGTGTCTCACTACACCAGAGTGTCTCACTACACCAGAGTGTCTCACTACACCAGAGTGTTTCACACTACACCAGAGTGTCTCACTACACCAGAGTGCCTCATTACACCAGAGTGCCTTACTACACCAGAGTGCCTCACTACACCAGAGTGTCTCACCACACCAGAGTGCCTCACTACACCAGAGTGCCTCACTACACCAGAGTGTCTCACCACACCAGAGTGCCTCACTACACCAGAGTGTCTCACCACACCAGAGTGTCTCACTACACCAGAGTGTCTCACTACAACAGAGTGCCTCACTACACCAGAGTGTCTCACTACACCAGAGTGCCTCACTACACCAGAGTGCCTCACTACACCAGAGTGCCTCACTACACCAGAGTGCCACACTACACCAGAGTGCCTCACTACACCAGAGTGTCTCACCACACCAGAGTGTCTCACCACACCAGAGTGTCTCACCACACCAGAGTGTCTCACTACACCAGAGTGCCTCACTACACCAGAGTACCACATTACACCAGAGTGTCTCACTACACCAGAGTGTCTCACTACACCAGAGTGCCTCACTACACCAGAATGCCTCTCTACACCAGAGTGCCTCACTACACCAGAGTGTCTCACTACACCAGAGTGCCTCACTACACAAGAGTGTCTCACTACACCAGAGTGTCTCACTACACCAGAGTGTCTCACTACACCAGAGTGTCTCACTACACCAGAGTGTCTCACTACACCAGAGTGTCTCACTACACCAGAGTGTCTCACTACACCAGAGTGTCTCACTACACCAGAGTGCCTCTCTACACCAGAGTGCCTCGATACACCAGAGTGCCTCGATACACCAGAGTGCCTCGTTACACCAGAGTGCCTCTCTACACCAGAGTGCCTCTCTACACCAGAGTGCCTCACTACACCAGAGTGTCTCACTACACCAGAGTGCCTCACTACACAAGAGTGTCTCACTACACCAGAGTGTCTCACTACACCAGAGTGTCTCACTACACCAGAGTGTCTCACTACACCAGAGTGTTTCACACTACACCAGAGTGTCTCACTACACCAGAGTGCCTCATTACACCAGAGTGCCTTACTACACCAGAGTGCCTCACTACACCAGAGTGTCTCACCACACCAGAGTGCCTCACTACACCAGAGTGCCTCACTACACCAGAGTGTCTCACCACACCAGAGTGCCTCACTACACCAGAGTGTCTCACCACACCAGAGTGTCTCACTACACCAGAGTGTCTCACTACAACAGAGTGCCTCACTACACCAGAGTGTCTCACTACACCAGAGTGCCTCACTACACCAGAGTGCCTCACTACACCAGAGTGCCTCACTACACCAGAGTGCCTCACTACACCAGAGTGCCACACTACACCAGAGTGCCTCACTACACCAGAGTGTCTCACCACACCAGAGTGTCTCACCACACCAGAGTGTCTCACCACACCAGAGTGTCTCACTACACCAGAGTGCCTCACTACACCAGAGTACCACATTACACCAGAGTGTCTCACTACACCAGAGTGTCTCACTACACCAGAGTGCCTCACTACACCAGAGTGCCTCTCTACACCAGAGTGCCTCACTACACCAGGGTGTCTCACTACACCAGAGTGCCTCACTACGCAAGAGTGTCTCACTACACCAGAGTGTCTCACTACACCAGAGTGTCTCACTACACTAGAGTGTCTCACTACACCAGAGTGTCTCACTACACCAGAGTGTCTCACTACACCAGAGTGTCTCACTACACCAGAGTGTCTCACTACACCAGAGTGTCTCACTACACCAGAGTGTCTCACTACACCAGAGTGTCTCACTACACCAGAGTGCCTCTCTACACCAGAGTGCCTCGATACACCAGAGTGCCTCGATACACCAGAGTGCCTCGTTACACCAGAGTGCCTCTCTACACCAGAGTGCCTCTCTACACCAGAGTGCCTCACTACACCAGAGTGACTCACAACACCAGAGTGCCTCACTCCTCCAGAGTGCCTCACTCCACCAGAATGCTTCACCACACCAGAGTGCCTCACCACACCAGAGTGCCTCACTACACCAGAGTGCCTCACACTGCACCAGAGTGCCTCACACTTCACCAGAGTGCCTCACTACACCAGAGTGACTCACTACACCAGAGTGATTCACTACACCAGAGTGACTCACTACACCAGAGTGCCTCGCTACACCAGAGTGCCTCGCTACACCAGAGTGCCTCTCTACACCAGAGTGCCTCTCTACACCAGAGTGCCTCTCTACACCAGAGTACCTCGCTACACCAGAGTGCCTCTCTATACCAGAGTGCCTCTCTACACCAGAGTGCCTCTCTACAGCAGAGTGCCTCGCTACACCAGAGTGCCTCTCTACACCAGAGTGACTCACAACACCAGAGTGACTCACTACACCAGAGTGCCTCACTATACCAGAGTGCCTCACTACACTAGAGTGACTCACAACACCAGAGTGCCTCACTACACCAGAGTGACTCACAACACCAGAGTGCCTCGCTACACCAGAGTGCCTCACTACACCAGAGTGACTCACAACACCAGAGTGCCTCACTCCTCCAGAGTGCCTCACTCCACCAGAATGCCTCACCACACCAGAGTGCCTCACCACACCAGAGTGCCTCACTACACCAGAGTGCCTCACACTACACCAGAGTGCCTCACACTACACCAGAGTGCCTCACTACACCAGAGTGACTCACTACACCAGAGTGACTCACTACACCAGAGTGACTCACTACACCAGAGTGCCTCACTACACCAGAGTGTCTCACTACACCAGAGTGTCTCGCTACACCAGAGTGTCTCACTACACCAGAGTGTCTCACCACACCAGAGTGTCTCACTACACCAGAGTGTCTCACTACACCAGAGTGCCTCACCACACCAGAGTGTCTCACTACACCAGAGTGTCTCACTACACCAGAGTGTCTCACTACACCAGAGTGTCTCACTACACCAAAGTGTCTCACCACACCAGAGTGTCTCACTACACCAGAGTGTCTCACTACACCAGAGTGCCTCACTACACCAGAGTGTCTCACTACACCAGAGTGTCTCACTACACCAGAGTGCCTCACTACACCAGAGTGTCTCACTACACCAGAGTGCCTCACCACACCAGAGTGTCTCACTACACCAGAGTGTCTCACTACACCAGAGTGTCTCACTACACCAGAGTGTCTCACTACACCAGAGTGTCTCACCACACCAGAGTGTCTCACCACAATAGAGTGTCTCACTACACCAGAGTGTCTCACTACACCAGAGTGCCTCACTACACCAGAGTGTCTCACTACACCAGAGTGTCTCACTTCACCAGAGTGCCTCACTACACCAGAGTGTCTCACTACACCAGAGTGTCTCACTACACCAGAGTGTCTCACTACCCCAGAGTGTCTCACCACACCAGAGTGTCTCACCACAATAGAGTGTCTCACTACACCAGAGTGTCTCACTACACCAGAGTGCCTCACTACACCAGAGAGTCTCACTACACCAGAGTGTCTCACTACACCAGAGTGCCTCACTACACCAGAGTGTCTCACCACACCAGAGTGTCTCACTACACCAGAGTGCCTCACTACACCAGAGTGCCTCACCACACCAGAGTGTCTCACCACAACAGAGTGTCTCACCACACCAGAGTGTCTCACTACACCAGAGTGCCTCACTACACCAGAGTGTCTCACTACACAAGAATGTCTCACTACACCAGAGTGCCTCACTACCCCAAAGTGTCTCACTACACCAGAGTGTCTCACTACACCAGAGTGCCTCACTTCACCAGAGTGCCTCACTACACCAAAGTGCCTCACCACACCAGAGTGTCCTCACTACACCAGAGTGTCTCACTACACCAGAGTGTCTCACTACACCAGAGTGTCTCACTACACCAGAGTGTCTCACCACACCAGAGTGGTCTCACTACACCAGAGTGCCTCACCACACCAGAGTGTCTCACTACACCAGAGTGTCTCACTACACCAGAGTGTCTCACTACACCAGAGTGTCTCACTACCCCAGAGTGTCTCACCACACCAGAGTGTCTCACCACAATAGAGTGTCTCACTACGCCAGAGTGTCTCACTACACCAGAGTGCCTCACTACACCAGAGTGTCTCACTACACCAGAGTGTCTCACTACACCAGAGTGCTCACTACACCAGAGTGCCTCACTACACCAGAGTGCCTCACCACACCAGAGTGTCCTCACCACACCAGAGTGTCTTACCACACCAGAGTGTCTCACTACACCAGAGTGCCTCACTACACCAGAGTGTCTCACTACACCAGAGTGCCTCACTACACCAGAGTGTCTCACTAAACCACTGGTCGTCGCACAGTCGTAAGTAGGGATCGCTTAGCTACTGTGCACCTTGTTCTGAGGCCAGTGGTCGTCACAGTTGTAAGTGGGGATCACTTAGCTACTGTGCACCTTGTTCTGAGGCCAGTGGCCGTCACAGTTGTAAGTGGGGATCACTTATCTACTGTATACCTAAGTCGTCCCACTGCCCGAAACGATTTGCGTACTAGTGGCTTTAAGCATTGTATGTACTAGCTGTATCTATAAATCCATTAATGTTTGTATCTCACCTTATATGTATGTACCTTACCTGAATAAACAATTTAGTTGATTTGATTTGTACCGTGTTCTGAGACCACTGGTCGTCACAAATTGGGGACTACTTAGCTACTGTGTACTGTATTCTGATGGCAGTGGTCGTCAGAGTCGTTAGTAAGTGGGGGATCGCTTAGCCACTGTGCACCCTGTATTGAGGCCTCTGGTCATCACACAAGTCATCAGTAAGTATGGATCACTTAGCTACTTTGTACCGTGACTCTCAACAAATGGTCATTTTCCAACATGGCACTTCTCTCGAAACAATGAATAAACACACTATTTTGAGAATATTATAGTGATCCTCAAAAGATATATATAAAAAAAAAAAACACTACTACTGCTTACCTCTGAGTGAGAGAGCACAAGCAAATAAATAGCATTAATATCTTTTTAATTACAATATCTACTAAAAAATATAGTGTTTTTATGAAAATTAAGTTATTTATATAAATAATTTGAAGGTCTTAAAACAATTTCAAATTTAAAAAAAAAAGTTACTTTTCTTTAAAATTTTACAAAAAATTATCAGAAAAATTAAACATTATTTAATATATTTGCTTGTACATATAGAATTAATAATAGTAAAAAAAAAAATGAAGATAATACTTAAATTTAATGATAAAGTTTAAATGCAGGAATTGATTATTACTCATCAGTAGCTGTGATTGCTTGGCTGCTCTGAACTGAGATCACCGTCGTCGCTATGTGTAATTAGCTGCTGTGTACCACATTTGAGCCCAGTAGTTGTCATTAAGTGGGAACACTTAGCTACTGTGCACCTTGTTCTGAGGCCAGTGGCCCATCACAGTTGTAAGTGGGGATCAATTAGCTACTGTGTACTTAAGTAGTCCCACTGCCCGAAACGATTTGCGTAATAGTGGCTTTAGGCATTGTATGTACTAGCTCTATCTATAAATCCATCAATGTTTGTATCTCACCTTGTATGTATGTACTTTACCTAAATAAACATTTAATTTGATTTGTATCGTGTTCTGAGGCCACTGGTCATCAGTAAGTGGGATCACTTAGCTACTGTGTACGGTGTTCTAAGACCAGTGTGGTTACAACCCACAGGAGTTTGGTGACTCGAACCATCACGAGGCTTCCTAGTGGGCGTCCTGTATGAAGAGAAAGAAGGTTTAGAAGAGGAGAGAAAGGGTGCGCCTATAGTCATGACCCATCAACAAATGGTCATCATCCAGCATCGCACTTCTCTCGAAACAATGAATGAACACAATATATTATGAATGTTTTAGTCCTCCCTTTAAAGATATAAAATCACTACTGTGTACCTCCTGAGTAAAGGTGGGCAATCAAATAAATAGCATTTATATCATCTAATTGCAATTAATTTTTAGAAAAAAGATTAAGCCATATAAAAATTAAAAGTATTATATAGACTTGTATACAATTCTTAAAAAAACTTTAAAATATCTTAATTACCGATGTCAGTTTTATATAAAAATTAAAAAAAAAACTTATAAGAAATTTAACAAATTTATATATAAACTTTAAAAGTTATCCTTATAAAGTCCCCTTCAGTAAAAATTTGAGTAAAATATCTAATATTTACAATAGATAAATACGTGAATTCATTTACCATCGTAAGTAATTAGTGATCGCTTTGTTACTCTGAACTAAGATCACAATAGTCGGATTGTGTAATTAGCTACTGTATACCACGTTCTGAGTCCAGCAGTCGTCATTAAGTGGGGATCAATTAGCTACTGTGCACCGTGTTCTGAGGCAACTGGTCGTCACACAGTCATCAATAGGCAGAGATCACTTAGCTACTGTGCACTATATTCTGAGGTAAACTGGTGGTCACACAGTCATCAGTTAGTAGATATCACCTAGTTACTGTGCACCGTTTTCCGTAGCCAATAGTCTTCACACAGTCATCAGTAAATTGGGATTTTTTAGCTACTGTGCACCGTTTTCTCAGGCCAGTGGTCGTCACAGTTGTCAGAAAGTTGGGAGTAAAAAAGTAAGAGTGTGTCAGTAAGAGTGCCTCGCTACACCAGAGTGCCTCGCTACACCAAAGTACCTCGCTACACCAGAGTGCCTCTCTACAACAGAGTGCCTCGATACACCAGAGTGCCTCTCTACACCAGAGTGCCTCGCTACACCAGAGTGCCTCTCTACACCAGAGTGCCTCTCTACACCAGAGTGACTCACAACACCAGAGTGCCTCACTCCTCCAGAGTGCCTCACTCCACCAGAATACCTCACCACACCAGAGTGCCTCACCACACCAGAGTGCCTCACTACACCAGAGTGCCTCACACTACACCAGAGTGCCTTACACTACACCAGAGTGCCTCACTACACCAGAGTGACTCACTACACCAGAGTGACTCATTCCAGCAGAGTGCTTCATTACACGAGAGTGCTTCGCCACACCAGAGTGCCTCACTCCACCAGAGTGCCTCACTCCTCCAGAGTGCCTCACTCCTCCAGAGTGCCTCACTCCTCCAGAGTGCCTCACTCCTCCAGAGTGCCTCACTACACCAGAGTGCCTCTCTACACCAGAGTGCCTCACTACACCAGAGTGTCTCACTACACCAGAGTGCCTCACTACACAAGAGTGTCTCACTACACAGGAGTGTCTCACTACACCAGAGTGTCTCACTACACCAGAGTGTCTCACTACACCAGAGTGTTTCACACTACACCAGAGTGTCTCACTACACCAGAGTGCCTCATTACACCAGAGTGCCTTACTACACCAGAGTGCCTCACTACACCAGAGTGTCTCACCACACCAGAGTGCCTCACTACACCAGAGTGCCTCACTACACCAGAGTGTCTCACCACACCAGAGTGCCTCACTACACCAGAGTGTCTCACCACACCAGAGTGTCTCACTACACCAGAGTGTCTCACTACAACAGAGTGCCTCACTACACCAGAGTGTCTCACTACACCAGAGTGCCTCACTACACCAGAGTGCCTCACTACACCAGAGTGCCTCACTACACCAGAGTGCCACACTACACCAGAGTGCCTCACTACACCAGAGTGTCTCACCACACCAGAGTGTCTCACCACACCAGAGTGTCTCACCACACCAGAGTGTCTCACTACACCAGAGTGCCTCACTACACCAGAGTACCACATTACACCAGAGTGTCTCACTACACCAGAGTGTCTCACTACACCAGAGTGCCTCACTACACCAATGCCTCTCTACACCAGAGTGCCTCACTACACCAGAGTGTCTCACTACACCAGAGTGCCTCACTACACAAGAGTGTCTCACTACACCAGAGTGTCTCACTACACCAGAGTGTCTCACTACACCAGAGTGTCTCACTACACCAGAGTGTCTCACTACACCAGAGTGTCTCACTACACCAGAGTGTCTCACTACACCAGAGTGTCTCACTACACCAGAGTGCCTCTCTACACCAGAGTGCCTCGATACACCAGAGTGCCTCGATACACCAGAGTGCCTCGTTACACCAGAGTGCCTCTCTACACCAGAGTGCCTCTCTACACCAGAGTGCCTCACTACACCAGAGTGTCTCACTACACCAGAGTGCCTCACTACACAAGAGTGTCTCACTACACCAGAGTGTCTCACTACACCAGAGTGTCTCACTACACCAGAGTGTCTCACTACACCAGAGTGTTTCACACTACACCAGAGTGTCTCACTACACCAGAGTGCCTCATTACACCAGAGTGCCTTACTACACCAGAGTGCCTCACTACACCAGAGTGTCTCACCACACCAGAGTGCCTCACTACACCAGAGTGCCTCACTACACCAGAGTGTCTCACCACACCAGAGTGCCTCACTACACCAGAGTGTCTCACCACACCAGAGTGTCTCACTACACCAGAGTGTCTCACTACAACAGAGTGCCTCACTACACCAGAGTGTCTCACTACACCAGAGTGCCTCACTACACCAGAGTGCCTCACTACACCAGAGTGCCTCACTACACCAGAGTGCCTCACTACACCAGAGTGCCACACTACACCAGAGTGCCTCACTACACCAGAGTGTCTCACCACACCAGAGTGTCTCACCACACCAGAGTGTCTCACCACACCAGAGTGTCTCACTACACCAGAGTGCCTCACTACACCAGAGTACCACATTACACCAGAGTGTCTCACTACACCAGAGTGTCTCACTACACCAGAGTGCCTCACTACACCAGAGTGCCTCTCTACACCAGAGTGCCTCACTACACCAGGGTGTCTCACTACACCAGAGTGCCTCACTACGCAAGAGTGTCTCACTACACCAGAGTGTCTCACTACACCAGAGTGTCTCACTACACTAGAGTGTCTCACTACACCAGAGTGTCTCACTACACCAGAGTGTCTCACTACACCAGAGTGTCTCACTACACCAGAGTGTCTCACTACACCAGAGTGTCTCACTACACCAGAGTGTCTCACTACACCAGAGTGCCTCTACACCAGAGTGCCTCGATACACCAGAGTGCCTCGATACACCAGAGTGCCTCGTTACACCAGAGTGCCTCTCTACACCAGAGTGCCTCTCTACACCAGAGTGCCTCACTACACCAGAGTGACTCACAACACCAGAGTGCCTCACTCCTCCAGAGTGCCTCACTCCACCAGAATGCTTCACCACACCAGAGTGCCTCACCACACCAGAGTGCCTCACTACACCAGAGTGCCTCACACTGCACCAGAGTGCCTCACACTTCACCAGAGTGCCTCACTACACCAGAGTGACTCACTACACCAGAGTGATTCACTACACCAGAGTGACTCACTACACCAGAGTGCCTCGCTACACCAGAGTGCCTCTACACCAGAGTGCCTCTCTACACCAGAGTGCCTCTCTACACCAGAGTGCCTCTCTACACCAGAGTACCTCGCTACACCAGAGTGCCTCTCTATACCAGAGTGCCTCTCTACACCAGAGTGCCTCTCTACAGCAGAGTGCCTCGCTACACCAGAGTGCCTCTCTACACCAGAGTGACTCACAACACCAGAGTGACTCACTACACCAGAGTGCCTCACTATACCAGAGTGCCTCACTACACTAGAGTGACTCACAACACCAGAGTGCCTCACTACACCAGAGTGACTCACAACACCAGAGTGCCTCGCTACACCAGAGTGCCTCACTACACCAGAGTGACTCACAACACCAGAGTGCCTCACTCCTCCAGAGTGCCTCACTCCACCAGAATGCCTCACCACACCAGAGTGCCTCACCACACCAGAGTGCCTCACTACACCAGAGTGCCTCACACTACACCAGAGTGCCTCACACTACACCAGAGTGCCTCACTACACCAGAGTGACTCACTACACCAGAGTGACTCACTACACCAGAGTGACTCACTACACCAGAGTGCCTCACTACACCAGAGTGTCTCACTACACCAGAGTGTCTCGCTACACCAGAGTGTCTCACTACACCAGAGTGTCTCACCACACCAGAGTGTCTCACTACACCAGAGTGTCTCACTACACCAGAGTGCCTCACCACACCAGAGTGTCTCACTACACCAGAGTGTCTCACTACACCAGAGTGTCTCACTACACCAGAGTGTCTCACTACACCAAAGTGTCTCACCACACCAGAGTGTCTCACTACACCAGAGTGTCTCACTACACCAGAGTGCCTCACTACACCAGAGTGTCTCACTACACCAGAGTGTCTCACTACACCAGAGTGCCTCACTACACCAGAGTGTCTCACTACACCAGAGTGCCTCACACACCAGAGTGTCTCACTACACCAGAGTGTCTCACTACACCAGAGTGTCTCACTACACCAGAGTGTCTCACTACACCAGAGTGTCTCACACACCAGAGTGTCTCACACAATAGAGTGTCTCACTACACCAGAGTGTCTCACTACACCAGAGTGCCTCACTACACCAGAGTGTCTCACTACACCAGAGTGTCTCACTTCACCAGAGTGCCTCACTACACCAGAGTGTCTCACTACACCAGAGTGTCTCACTACACCAGAGTGTCTCACTACCCAGAGTGTCTCACCACACCAGAGTGTCTCACCACAATAGAGTGTCTCACTACACCAGAGTGTCTCACTACACCAGAGTGCCTCACTACACCAGAGAGTCTCACTACACCAGAGTGTCTCACTACACCAGAGTGCCTCACTACACCAGAGTGTCTCACCACACCAGAGTGTCTCACTACACCAGAGTGCCTCACTACACCAGAGTGCCTCACCACACCAGAGTGTCTCACCACAACAGAGTGTCTCACCACACCAGAGTGTCTCACTACACCAGAGTGCCTCACTACACCAGAGTGTCTCACTACACAAGAATGTCTCACTACACCAGAGTGCCTCACTACCCCAAAGTGTCTCACTACACCAGAGTGTCTCACTACACCAGAGTGCCTCACTTCACCAGAGTGCCTCACTACACCAAAGTGCCTCACCACACCAGAGTGTCTCACTACACCAGAGTGTCTCACTACACCAGAGTGTCTCACTACACCAGAGTGTCTCACTACACCAGAGTGTCTCACACACCAGAGTGTCTCACTACACCAGAGTGCCTCACACACCAGAGTGTCTCACTACACCAGAGTGTCTCACTACACCAGAGTGTCTCACTACACCAGAGTGTCTCACTACCCCAGAGTGTCTCACCACACCAGAGTGTCTCACCACAATAGAGTGTCTCACTACGCCAGAGTGTCTCACTACACCAGAGTGCCTCACTACACCAGAGTGTCTCACTACACCAGAGTGTCTCACTACACCAGAGTGCCTCACTACACCAGAGTGCCTCACTACACCAGAGTGCCTCACCACACCAGAGTGTCTCACCACACCAGAGTGTCTTACCACACCAGAGTGTCTCACTACACCAGAGTGCCTCACTACACCAGAGTGTCTCACTACACCAGAGTGCCTCACTACACCAGAGTGTCTCACTAAACCACTGGTCGTCGCACAGTCGTAAGTAGGGATCGCTTAGCTACTGTGCACCTTGTTCTGAGGCCAGTGGTCGTCACAGTTGTAAGTGGGGATCACTTAGCTACTGTGCACCTTGTTCTGAGGCCAGTGGCCGTCACAGTTGTAAGTGGGGATCACTTATCTACTGTATACCTAAGTCGTCCCACTGCCCGAAACGATTTGCGTACTAGTGGCTTTAAGCATTGTATGTACTAGCTGTATCTATAAATCCATTAATGTTTGTATCTCACCTTATATGTATGTACCTTACCTGAATAAACAATTTAGTTGATTTGATTTGTACCGTGTTCTGAGACCACTGGTCGTCACAAATTGGGGACTACTTAGCTACTGTGTACTGTATTCTGATGGCAGTGGTCGTCAGAGTCGTTAGTAAGTGGGGGATCGCTTAGCCACTGTGCACCCTGTATTGAGGCCTCTGGTCATCACACAGTCATCAGTAAGTATGGATCACTTAGCTACTTTGTACCGTGACTCTCAACAAATGGTCATTTTCCAACATGGCACTTCTCTCGAAACAATGAATAAACACACTATTTTGAGAATATTATAGTGATCCTCAAAAGATATATATAAAAAAAAAAACACTACTGCTTACCTTCTGAGTGAGAGAGCACAAGCAAATAAATAGCATTAATATCTTTTTAATTACAATATCTACTAAAAAATATAGTGTTTTTATGAAAATTAAGTTATTTATATAAATAATTTGAAGGTCTTAAAACAATTTCAAATTTAAAAAAAAAAAGTTACTTTTCTTTAAAATTTTTACAAAAAATTATCAGAAAAATTAAACATTATTTAATATATTTGCTTGTACATATAGAATTAATAATAGTAAAAAAAAAAATGAAGATAATACTTAAATTTAATGATAAAGTTTAAATGCAGGAATTGATTATTACTCATCAGTAGCTGTTGATTGCTTGGCTGCTCTGAACTGAGATCACCGTCGTCGCTATGTGTAATTAGCTGCTGTGTACCACATTTTGAGCCCAGTAGTTGTCATTAAGTGGGGAACACTTAGCTACTGTGCACCTTGTTCTGAGGCCAGTGGCCATCACAGTTGTAAGTGGGGATCAATTAGCTACTGTGTACTTAAGTAGTCCCACTGCCCGAAACGATTTGCGTAATAGTGGCTTTAGGCATTGTATGTACTAGCTCTATCTATAAATCCATCAATGTTTGTATCTCACCTTGTATGTATGTACTTTACCTAAATAAACATTTAATTTGATTTGTATCGTGTTCTGAGGCCACTGGTCATCAGTAAGTGGGGATCACTTAGCTACTGTGTAC
>NW_027189852.1:0-79234 GCF_040958095.1 Procambarus clarkii | reverse complement strand
GCTTAAAATGCAATATTATGCGAAATTCTGAGATTTGAAGGCCAAATCACATATCGTGATACTACATGAAATAGTATCGAAATATTGGTAAAAAATGAATATATTTACGTAATATCAAACTACATGAAAAACGTGAAAAAAGTCACGATTATACCAAATTTGAGGATTTTAACTTCGAATCATAAAGCGAGGTTTCGTACTATTTAGATCCATGGAAAGACATATGACAATGTTGTTTCCAATACAAATTATAAAAATCAATGTGTTTTCATTAGAATTAACTAAAATGTTCCTGATTTTTCGTTTATATTACCGATGGAAGAGTCCACGTAAAACCGCTCTGAAACGTCGATATATGCAATAAAAACAGAACTTCTCCCCTTTTCAATATCTTAATCAGTATTTTAAAGAGAAACAAATAGATGATTGAAAATGAAGTATTTAAGGTTATAATCTAATCAATTATGTGTTTGCATCATTTTTATTGTATATTTATTGAGTTAATACTAATAAACTGAAAATTCACAAAACGTGGAAAAACGGCAAAATATTGCCTAATTCGATGATATTTTGATTAATCACATAAACGAAAAGGGAATGATAAACGTCAAAATATTGCTAAATTCGATGATTTCTCGTACGAAACAAAATGCAAGAAAACTTGCTTAAAATGCAATATTATGCGAAATTCTGAGATTTGAAGGCCAAATCACATATCGTGATACTACATGAAATAGTATCGAAATATTGGTAAAAATGAATATATTTACGTAATATCAGACTACATGAAAAACGTGAAAAAAATCACGTTTATACCAAATTTGAGGATTTTAACTTCGAATCATAATGCAAGGTTTCGTATTATTTTATCCAAGAAAAGACATATGACAATGTTGTTTCCAATACAAATGATAAAAATCAATGTGTTTTCATTAGAATTAACTGAAATGTTCCTGATTTTCCGTTCATATTACCGATGGAAGATGTACACGTAAAACCGCTCTAATCCGGCTGAAACGTCGATATATGCAATAAAAACAGAACTTCTCCCCTTTTCAATATCTTACTCAGTATTTTAAAGAGAAACAAATAGATGATTGTAAATGAAGTTTTTAAGGTTATAATCTAATCAATTATGTGTTTGCATCATTTTTATTGTATATGTATTGAGTTAATACTAATAAACTGAAAATTCACAAAAACGTGGAAAAACGGCAAAATATTGCCTAATTCGATGATATTTTGATTAAATCACATAAAGGAAAAGGGAATGATAAACGTCAAAATATTGCTAAATTCGATGATTTCTCGTACGAAACAAAATGCAAGAAAACTTGCTTAAAATGCAATATTATGCGAAATTCTGAGATTTGAAGGCCAAATCACATATCGTGATACTACATGAAATAGTATCGAATTATTGGTAAAAATGAATATATTTAAGTAATATCAAACTACATGAAAAACGTGAAAAAAGTCACGATTATACCAAATTTGAGGATTTTAACTTCGAATCATAAAGCTAGGTTTCGTACTATTTAGATCCATGAAAAGACATATGACAATGTTGTTTCCAATACAAATTATAAAAATCAATGTGTTTTCATTAGAATTAACTAAAATGTTCCTGATTTTCCGTTTATATTACCGATGGAAGATGTCCACGTAAAACCGCTCTAATCCGGCTGAAACGTCGATATATGCAATAAAAACAGAACTTCTCCCCTTTTCAATATCTTACTCAGTATTTTAAAGAGAAACAAATAGATGATTGTAAATGAAGTATTTAAGGTTATAATCTAATCAATTATGTGTTTGCATCATTTTTATTGTATATGTATTGAGTTAATACTAATAAACTGAAAATTCACAAAAACGTGGAAAAACGGCAAAATATTGCCTAATTCGATGATATTTTGATTAAATCACATAAAGGAAAAGGGAATGATAAACGTCAAAATATTGCTAAATTCGATGATTTCTCGTACGAAACAAAATGCAAGAAAACTTGCTTAAAATGCAATATTATGCGAAATTCTGAGATTTGAAGGCCAAATCACATATCGTGATACTACATGAAATAGTATCGAATTATTGGTAAAAATGAATATATTTACGTAATATCAGACTTCATGAAAAACGTGAAAAAAGTCACGTTTATACCAAAATTGAGGATTTTAACTTCGAATCATAATGCAAGGTTTCGTATTATTTAGATCCAAGAAAAGACATATGACAATGTTGTTTCCAATACAAATGATAAAAATTAATGTGTTTTCATTAGAATT
Organism: Procambarus clarkii; assembly: GCF_040958095.1. NCBI lineage: Eukaryota > Metazoa > Arthropoda > Malacostraca > Decapoda > Cambaridae > Procambarus > Procambarus clarkii. The sequence goes on along the minus strand of NW_027189852.1, from coordinate 76,946 downwards.
AACTGAAATGTTCCTGATTTTCCGTTCATATTACCGATGGAAGATGTACACGTAAAACCGCTCTAATCCGGCTGAAACGTCGATATATGCAATAAAAACAGAACTTCTCCCCTTTTCAATATCTTACTCAGTATTTTAAAGAGAAACAAATAGATGATTGTAAATGAAGTATTTAAGGTTATAATCTAATCAATTATGTGTTTGCATCATTTTTATTGTATATGTATTGAGTTAATACTAATAAACTGAAAATTCACAAAAACGTGGAAAAACGGCAAAATATTGCCTAATTCGATGATATTTTGATTAAATCACATAAAGGAAAAGGGAATGATAAACGTCAAAATATTGCTAAATTCGATGATTTCTCGTACGAAACAAAATGCAAGAAAACTTGCTTAAAATGCAATATTATGCGAAATTCTGAGATTTGAAGGCCAAATCACATATCGTGATACTACATGAAATAGTATCGAAATATTGGTAAAAATGAATATATTTACGTAATATCAGACTACATGAAAAAACGTGAAAAAAGTCACGTTTATACCAAATTTGAGGATTTTAACTTCGAATCATAATGCAAGGTTTCGTATTATTTAGATCAAAGAAAAGACATATGACAATGTTGTTTTCAATACAAATGATAAAAATTAATGTGTTTTCATTAGAATTAACTGAAATGTTCCTGATTTTCCGTTCATATTACCGATGGAAGATGTACACATAAAACCGCTCTAATCCGGCTGAAACGTCGATATATGCAATAAAAACAGAACTTCTCCCCTTTTCAATATCTTACTCAGTATTTTAAAGAGAAACAAATAGATGATTGTAAATGAAGTATTTAAGGTTATAATCTAATCAATTATGTGTTTGCATCATTTTTATTGTATATTTATTGAGTTAATACTAATAAACTGAAAATTCAAAAAACGTGGAAAAACGGCAAAATATATCCTAATTCGATGATATTTTGATTATATCACATAAAGGAAAAGGGAATGATAAACGTCAAAATATTGCTAAATTCGATGATTTTTCGTACGAAACAAAATGCAAGAAAACTTGCTTAAAATGCAATATTATTCGAAATTCTGAGATTTGAAGGCCAAATCACATATCGTGATACTACATGAAATAGTATCGAAATATTGGTAAAAATGACTATATTTACGTAATATCAAACTACATGAAAAACGTGAAAAAAGTCACGATTATATCAAATTTGAGGATTTTAACTTCGAATCATAAAGCGAGGTTTCATACTATTTAGATCCATGAAAAGACATATGACAATGTTGTTTCCAATACAAATTATAAAAATCAATGTGTTTTCATTAGAATTAACTAAAATGTTCCTGATTTTCCGTTTATATTACCGATGGAAGATGTCCACGTAAAACCGCTCTGAAACGTCGATATATGCAATAAAAACAGAACTTCTCCCCTTTTCAATATCTTAATCAGTATTTTAAAGAGAAACAAATAGATGATTGAAAATGAAGTATTTAAGGTTATAATCTAATCAATTATGTGTTTGCATCATTTTTATTGTATATTTATTGAGTTAATACTAATAAACTGAAAATTCACAAAAACGTGGAAAAACGGCAAAATATTGCCTAATTCGATGATATTTTCATTAAATCACATAAAGGAAAAGGGAATGATAAACGTCAAAATATTGTTAAATTCGATGATTTCTCGTACGAAACAAAATTGCAAGAAAACTTGCTTAAAATGCAATATTATGCGAAATTCTGATATTTGAAGGCCAAATCACATATCGTGATACTACATGAAATAGTATCGAAATATTGGTAAAAATGAATATATTTACGAAATATCAGACTACATGAAAAACGTGAAAAAAGTCACGTTTATACCAAATTTGAGGATTTTAACTTCGAATCATAATGCAAGGTTTCGTATTATTTAGATCCAAGAAAAGACATATGACAATGTTGTTTCCAATACAAATGATAAAAATCAATGTGTTTTCATTAGAATTAACTGAAATGTTCCTGATTTTCCGTTCATATTACCGATGGAAGATGTACACGTAAAACCGCTCTAATCCGGCTGAAACGTCGATATATGCAATAAAAACAGAACTTCTCCCCTTTTCAATATCTTACTCAGTATTTTAAAGAGAAACAAATAGATGATTGTAAATGAAGTATTTAAGGTTATAATCTAATCAATTATGTGTTTGCATCATTTTTATTGTATATTTATTGAGTTAATACTAATAAACTGAAAATTCACAAAACGTGGAAAAACGGCAAAATATTGCCTAATTCGATGATATTTTGATTAAATCACATAAAGGAAAAGGGAATGATAAACGTCAAAATATTGCTAAATTCGATGATTTCTCGTACGGAACAAAATGCAAGAAAACTTGCTTAAAATGCAATATTATGCGAAATTCTGAGATTTGAAGGCCAAATCACATATCGTGATACTACATGAAATAGTATCGAATTATTGGTAAAAATGAATATATTTAAGTAATATCAAACTACATGAAAAACGTGAAAAAAGTCACGATTATACCAAATTTGAGGATTTTAACTTCGAATCATAAAGCTAGGTTTCGTACTATTTAGATCCATGAAAAGACATATGACAATGTTGTTTCCAATACAAATTATAAAAATCAATGTGTTTTCATTAGAATTAACTAAAATGTTCCTGATTTTCCGTTTATATTACCGATGGAAGATGTCCACGTAAAACCGCTCTAATCCGGCTGAAACGTCGATATATGCAATAAAAACAGAACTTCTCCCCTTTTCAATATCTTACTCAGTATTTTAAAGAGAAACAAATAGATGATTGTAAATGAAGTATTTAAGGTTATAATCTAATCAATTATGTGTTTGCATCATTTTTATTGTATATGTATTGAGTTAATACTAATAAACTGAAAATTCACAAAAACGTGGAAAAACGGCAAAATATTGCCTAATTCGATGATATTTTGATTAAATCACATAAAGGAAAAGGGAATGATAAACGTCAAAATATTGCTAAATTCGATGATTTCTCGTACGAAACATAATGCAAGAAAATTTGCTTAAAATGCAATATTATGCGAAATTCTGAGATTTGAAGGCCAAATCACATATCGTGATACTACATGAAATAGTATCGAAATATTGGTAAAAATGAATATATTTACGTAATATCAGACTACATGAAAAACGTGAAAAAAGTCACGTTTATACCAAATTTGAGGATTATAACTTCGAATCATAATGCAAGGTTTCGTATTATTTAGATCAAAGAAAAGACATATGACAATGTTGTTTCCAATACAAATGATAAAAATTAATGTGTTTTCATTAGAATTAACTGAAATGTTCCTGATTTTCCGTTCATATTACCGATGGAAGATGTTCACATAAAACCGCTCTAATCCGGCTGAAACGTCGATATATGCAATAAAAACAGAACTTCTCCCCTTTTCAATATCTTACTCAGTATTTTAAAGAGAAACAAATAGATGATTGTAAATGAAGTATTTAAGGTTATAATCTAATCAATTATGTGTTTGCATCATTTTTATTGTATATTTATTGAGTTAATACTAATAAACTGAAAATTCACAAAAACGTGGAAAAACGGCAAAATATATCCTAATTCGATGATATTTTGATTATATCACATAAAGGAAAAGGGAATGATAAACGTCAAAATATTGCTAAATTCGATGATTTTTCGTACGAAACAAAATGCAAGAAAACTTGCTTAAAATGCAATATTATGCGAAATTCTGAGATTTGAAGGCCAAATCACATATCGTGATACTACATGAAATAGTATCGAAATATTGGTAAAAATGAATATATTTACGTAATATCAAACTACATGAAAAACGTGAAAAAAGTCACGATTATACCAAATTTGAGGATTTTAACTTCGAATCATAAAGCGAGGTTTCGTACTATTTAGATCCATGGAAAGACATATGACAATGTTGTTTCCAATACAAATTATAAAAATCAATGTGTTTTCATTAGAATTAACTAAAATGTTCCTGATTTTTCGTTTATATTACCGATGGAAGATGTCCACGTAAAACCGCTCTGAAACGTCGATATATGCAATAAAAACAGAACTTCTCCCCTTTTCAATATCTTAATCAGTATTTTAAAGAGAAACAAATAGATGATTGAAAATGAAGTATTTAAGGTTATAATCTAATCAATTATGTGTTTGCATCATTTTTATTGTATATTTATTGAGTTAATACTAATAAACTGAAAATTCACAAAAACGTGGAAAAACGGCAAAATATTGCCTAATTCGATGATATTTTGATTAAATCACATAAACGAAAAGGGAATGATAAACGTCAAAATATTGCTAAATTCGATGATTTCTCGTACGAAACAAAATGCAAGAAAACTTGCTTAAAATGCAATATTATGCGAAATTCTGAGATTTGAAGGCCAAATCACATATCGTGATACTACATGAAATAGTATCGAAATATTGGTAAAAATGAATATATTTACGTAATATCAGACTACATGAAAAACGTGAAAAAAGTCACGTTTATACCAAATTTGAGGATTTTAACTTCGAATCATAATGCAAGGTTTCGTATTATTTTATCCAAGAAAAGACATATGACAATGTTGTTTCCAATACAAATGATAAAAATCAATGTGTTTTCATTAGAATTAACTGAAATGTTCCTGATTTTCCGTTCATATTACCGATGGAAGATGTACACGTAAAACCGCTCTAATCCGGCTGAAACGTCGATATATGCAATAAAAACAGAACTTCTCCCCTTTTCAATATCTTACTCAGTATTTTAAAGAGAAACAAATAGATGATTGTAAATGAAGTATTTAAGGTTATAATCTAATCAATTATGTGTTTGCATCATTTTTATTGTATATGTATTGAGTTAATACTAATAAACTGAAAATTCACAAAAACGTGGAAAAACGGCAAAATATTGCCTAATTCGATGATATTTTGATTAAATCACATAAAGAAAAAGGGAATGATAAACGTCAAAATATTGCTAAATTCGATGATTTCTCGTACGAAACAAAATGCAAGAAAACTTGCTTAAAATGCAATATTATGCGAAATTCTGAGATTTGAAGGCCAAATCACATATCGTGATACTACATGAAATAGTATCGAAATATTGGTAAAAATGAATATATTTACGTAATATCAAACTACATGAAAAACGTGAAAAAAGTCACGATTATACCAAATTTGAGGATTTTAACTTCGAATCATAAAGCGAGGTTTCGTACTATTTAGATCCATGGAAAGACATATGACAATGTTGTTTCCAATACAAATTATAAAAATCAATGTGTTTTCATTAGAATTAACTAAAATGTTCCTGATTTTTCGTTTATATTACCGATGGAAGATGTCCACGTAAAACCGCTCTGAAACGTCGATATATGCAATAAAAACAGAACTTCTCCCCTTTTCAATATCTTAATCAGTATTTTAAAGAGAAACAAATAGATGATTGAAAATGAAGTATTTAAGGTTATAATCTAATCAATTATGTGTTTGCATCATTTTTATTGTATATTTATTGAGTTAATACTAATAAACTGAAAATTCACAAAAACGTGGAAAAACGGCAAAATATTGCCTAATTCGATGATATTTGGATTAAATCACATAAAGGAAAAGGGAATGATAAACGTCAAAATATTGCTAAATTCGATGATTTCTCGTACGAAACAAAATGCAAGAAAACTTGCTTAAAATGCAATATTATGCGAAATTCTGAGATTTGAAGGCCAAATCACATATCGTGATACTACATGAAATAGTATCGAAATATTGGTAAAAATGAATATATTTACGTAATATCAGACTACATGAAAAACGTGAAAAAAGTCACGTTTATACCAAATTTGAGGATTTTAACTTCGAATCATAATGCAAGGTTTCGTATTATTTAGATCCAAGAAAAGACATATGACAATGTTGTTTCCAATACAAATGATAAAAATCAATGTGTTTTCATTAGAATTAACTGAAATGTTCCTGATTTTCCGTTCATATTACCGATGGAAGATGTACACGTAAAACCGCTCTAATCCGGCTGAAACGTCGATATATGCAATAAAAACAGAACTTCTCCCCTTTTCAATATCTTACTCAGTATTTTAAAGAGAAACAAATAGATGATTGTAAATGAAGTATTTAAGGTTATAATCTAATCAATTATGTGTTTGCATCATTTTTATTGTATATGTATTGAGTTAATACTAATAAACTGAAAATTCACAAAAACGTGGAAAAACGGCAAAATATTGCCTAATTCGATGATATTTTGATTAAATCACATAAAGGAAAAGGGAATGATAAACGTCAAAATATTGCTAAATTCGATGATTTCTCGTACGAAACAAAATGCAAGAAAACTTGCTTAAAATGCAATATTATGCGAAATTCTGAGATTTGAAGGCCAAATCACATATCGTGATACTACATGAAATAGTATCGAAATATTGGTAAAAATGAATATATTTACGTAATATCAGACTACATGAAAAACGTGAAAAAAGTCACGTTTATACCAAATTTGAGGATTTTAACTTCGAATCATAATGCAAGGTTTCGTATTATTTAGATCAAAGAATAGACATATGACAATGTTGTTTTCAATACAAATGATAAAAATTAATGTGTTTTCATTAGAATTAACTGAAATGTTCCTGATTTTCCGTTCATATTACCGATGGAAGATGTACACATAAAACCGCTCTAATCCGGCTGAAACGTCGATATATGCAATAAAAACAGAACTTCTCCCCTTTTCAATATCTTACTCAGTATTTTAAAGAGAAACAAATAGATGATTGTACATGAAGTATTTAAGGTTATAATCTAATCAATTATGTGTTTGCATCATTTTTATTGTATATTTATTGAGTTAATACTAATAAACTGAAAATTCACAAAAACGTGGAAAAACGGCAAAATATATCCTAATTCGATGATATTTTGATTATATCACATAAAGGAAAAGGGAATGATAAACGTCAAAATATTGCTAAATTCGATGATTTTTCGTACGAAACAAAATGCAAGAAAACTTGCTTAAAATGCAATATTATTCGAAATTCTGAGATTTGAAGGCCAAATCACATATCGTGATACTACATGAAATAGTATCGAAATATTGGTAAAAATGACTATATTTACGTAATATCAAACTACATGAAAAACGTGAAAAAAGTCACGATTATACCAAATTTGAGGATTTTAACTTCGAATCATAAAGCGAGGTTTCGTACTATTTAGATCCATGAAAAGACATATGACAATGTTGTTTCCAATACAAATTATAAAAATCAATGTGTTTTCATTAGAATTAACTAAAATGTTCCTGATTTTCCGTTTATATTACCGATGGAAGATGTCCACGTAAAACCGCTCTGAAACGTCGATATATGCAATAAAAACAGAACTTCTCCCCTTTTCAATATCTTAATCAGTATTTTAAAGAGAAACAAATAGATGATTGAAAATGAAGTATTTAAGGTTATAATCTAATCAATTATGTGTTTGCATCATTTTTATTGTATATTTATTGAGTTAATACTAATAAACTGAAAATTCACAAAAACGTGGAAAAACGGCAAAATATTGCCTAATTCGATGATATTTTGATTAAATCACATAAAGGAAAAGGGAATGATAAACGTCAAAATATTGTTAAATTCGATGATTTCTCGTACGAAACAAAATTGCAAGAAAACTTGCTTAAAATGCAATATTATGCGAAATTCTGATATTTGAAGGCCAAATCACATATCGTGATACTACATGAAATAGTATCGAAATATTGGTAAAAATGAATATATTTACGTAATATCAGACTACATGAAAAACGTGAAAAAAGTCACGTTTATACCAAATTTGAGGATTTTAACTTCGAATCATAATGCAAGGTTTCGTATTATTTAGATCCAAGAAAAGACATATGACAATGTTGTTTCCAATACAAATGATAAAAATCAATGTGTTTTCATTAGAATTAACTGAAATGTTCCTGATTTTCCGTTCATATTACCGATGGAAGATGTACACGTAAAACCGCTCTAATCCGGCTGAAACGTCGATATATGCAATAAAAACAGAACTTCTCCCCTTTTCAATATCTTACTCAGTATTTTAAAGAGAAACAAATAGATGATTGTAAATGAAGTATTTAAGGTTATAATCTAATCAATTATGTGTTTGCATCATTTTTATTGTATATGTATTGAGTTAATACTAATAAACTGAAAATTCACAAAAACGTGGAAAAACGGCAAAATATTGCCTAATTCGATGATATTTTGATTAAATCACATAAAGGAAAAGGGAATGATAAACGTCAAAATATTGCTAAATTCGATGATTTCTCGTACGAAACAAAATGCAAGAAAACTTGCTTAAAATGCAATATTATGCGAAATTCTGAGATTTGAAGGCCAAATCACATATCGTGATACTACATGAAATAGTATCGAATTATTGGTATAAATGAATATATTTAAGTAATATCAAACTACATGAAAAACGTGAAAAAAGTCACGATTATACCAAATTTGAGGATTTTAACTTCGAATCATAAAGCTAGGTTTCGTACTATTTAGATCCATGAAAAGACATATGACAATGTTGTTTCCAATATAAATTATAAAAAATGTGTTTTCATTAGAATTAACTAAAATGTTCCTGATTTTCCGTTTATATTACCGATGGAAGATGTCCACGTAAAACCGCTCTAATCCGGCTGAAACGTCGATATATGCAATAAAAACAGAACTTCTCCCCTTTTCAATATCTTACTCAGTATTTTAAAGAGAAACAAATAGATGATTGTAAATGAAGTATTTAAGGTTATAATCTAATCAATTATGTGTTTGCATCATTTTTATTGTATATGTATTGAGTTAATACTAATAAACTGAAAATTCACAAAAACGTGGAAAAACGGCAAAATATTGCCTAATTCGATGATATTTTGATTAAATCACATAAAGGAAAAGGGAATGATAAACGTCAAAATATTGCTAAATTCGATGATTTCTCGTACGAAACAAAATGCAAGAAAACTTGCTTAAAATGCAATATTATGCGAAATTCTGAGATTTGAAGGCCAAATCACATATCGTGATACTACATGAAATAGTATCGAAATATTGGTAAAAATGAATATATTTACGTAATATCAGACTACATGAAAAACGTGAAAAAAGTCACGTTTATACCAAATTTGAGGATTATAACTTCGAATCATAATGCAAGGTTTCGTATTATTTAGATCAAAGAAAAGACATATGACAATGTTGTTTCCAATACAAATGATAAAAATTAATGTGTTTTCATTAGAATTAACTGAAATGTTCCTGATTTTCCGTTCATATTACCGATGGAAGATGTACACGTAAAACCGCTCTAATCCGGCTGAAACGTCGATATATGCAATAAAAACAGAACTTCTCCCCTTTTCAATATCTTACTCAGTATTTTAAAGAGAAACAAATAGATGATTGTAAATGAAGTATTTAAGGTTATAATCTAATCAATTATGTGTTTGCATCATTTTTATTGTATATTTATTGAGTTAATACTAATAAACTGAAAATTCACAAAAACGTGGAAAAACGGCAAAATATTGCCTAATTCGATGATATTTTGATTAAATCACATAAAGGAAAAGGGAATGATAAACGTCAAAATATTGCTAAATTCGATGATTTCTCGTACGAAACAAAATGCAAGAAAACTTGCTTAAAATGCAATATTATGCGAAATTCTGAGATTTGAAGGCCAAATCACATATCGTGATACTACATGAAATAGTATCGAATTATTGGTAAAAATGAATATATTTAAGTAATATCAAACTACATGAAAAACGTGAAAAAAGTCACGATTATACCAAATTTGAGGATTTTAACTTCGAATCATAAAGCTAGGTTTCGTACTATTTAGATCCATGAAAAGACATATGACAATGTTGTTTCCAATACAAATTATAAAAATCAATGTGTTTTCATTAGAATTAACTAAAATGTTCCTGATTTTCCGTTTATATTACCGATGGAAGATGTCCACGTAAAACCGCTCTAATCCGGCTGAAACGTCGATATATGCAATAAAAACAGAACTTCTCCCCTTTTCAATATCTTACTCAGTATTTTAAAGAGAAACAAATAGATGATTGTAAATGAAGTATTTAAGGTTATAATCTAATCAATTATGTGTTTGCATCATTTTTATTGTATATGTATTGAGTTAATACTAATAAACTGAAAATTCACAAAAACGTGGAAAAACGGCAAAATATTGCCTAATTCGATGATATTTTGATTAAATCACATAAAGGAAAAGGGAATGATAAACGTCAAAATATTGCTAAATTCGATGATTTCTCGTACGAAACATAATGCAAGAAAACTTGCTTAAAATGCAATATTATGCGAAATTCTGAGATTTGAAGGCCAAATCACATATCGTGATACTACATGAAATAGTATCGAAATATTGGTAAAAATGAATATATTTACGTAATATCAGACTACATGAAAAACGTGAAAAAAGTCACGTTTATACCAAATTTGAGGATTATAACTTCGAATCATAATGCAAGGTTTCGTATTATTTAGATCAAAGAAAAGACATATGACAATGTTGTTTCCAATACAAATGATAAAAATTAATGTGTTTTCATTAGAATTAACTGAAATGTTCCTGATTTTCCGTTCATATTACCGATGGAAGATGTACACATAAAACCGCTCTAATCCGGCTGAAACGTCGATATATGCAATAAAAACAGAACTTCTCCCCTTTTCAATATCTTACTCAGTATTTTAAAGAGAAACAAATAGATGATGGTAAATGAAGTATTTAAGGTTATAATCTAATCAATTATGTGTTTGCATCATTTTTATTGTATATTTATTGAGTTAATACTAATAAACTGAAAATTCACAAAAACGTGGAAAAACGGCAAAATATATCCTAATTCGATGATATTTTGATTATATCACATAAAGGAAAAGGGAATGATAAACGTCAAAATATTGCTAAATTCGATGATTTTTCGTACGAAACAAAATGCAAGAAAACTTGCTTAAAATGCAATATTATGCGAAATTCTGAGATTTGAAGGCCAAATCACATATCGTGATACTACATGAAATAGTATCGAAATATTGGTAAAAATGAATATATTTACGTAATATCAAACTACATGAAAAACGTGAAAAAAGTCACGATTATACCAAATTTGAGGATTTTAACTTCGAATCATAAAGCGAGGTTTCGTACTATTTAGATCCATGGAAAGACATATGACAATGTTGTTTCCAATACAAATTATAAAAATCAATGTGTTTTCATTAGAATTAACTAAAATGTTCCTGATTTTTCGTTTATATTACCGATGGAAGATGTCCACGTAAAACCGCTCTGAAACGTCGATATATGCAATAAAAACAGAACTTCTCCCCTTTTCAATATCTTACTCAGTATTTTAAAGAGAAACAAATAGATGATGGTAAATGAAGTATTTAAGGTTATAATCTAATCAATTATGTGTTTGCATCATTTTTATTGTATATTTATTGAGTTAATACTAATAAACTGAAAATTCACAAAAACGTGGAAAAACGGCAAAATATATCCTAATTCGATGATATTTTGATTATATCACATAAAGGAAAAGGGAATGATAAACGTCAAAATATTGCTAAATTCGATGATTTTTCGTACGAAACAAAATGCAAGAAAACTTGCTTAAAATGCAATATTATGCGAAATTCTGAGATTTGAAGGCCAAATCACATATCGTGATACTACATGAAATAGTATCGAAATATTGGTAAAAATGAATATATTTACGTAATATCAAACTACATGAAAAACGTGAAAAAAGTCACGATTATACCAAATTTGAGGATTTTAACTTCGAATCATAAAGCGAGGTTTCGTACTATTTAGATCCATGGAAAGACATATGACAATGTTGTTTCCAATACAAATTATAAAAATCAATGTGTTTTCATTAGAATTAACTAAAATGTTCCTGATTTTTCGTTTATATTACCGATGGAAGATGTCCACGTAAAACCGCTCTGAAACGTCGATATATGCAATAAAAACAGAACTTCTCCCCTTTTCAATATCTTAATCAGTATTTTAAAGAGAAACAAATAGATGATTGAAAATGAAGTATTTAAGGTTATAATCTAATCAATTATGTGTTTGCATCATTTTTATTGTATATTTATTGAGTTAATACTAATAAACTGAAAATTCACAAAAACGTGGAAAAACGGCAAAATATTGCCTAATTCGATGATATTTTGATTAAATCACATAAACGAAAAGGGAATGATAAACGTCAAAATATTGCTAAATTCGATGATTTCTCATACGAAACAAAATGCAAGAAAACTTGCTTAAAATGCAATATTATGAGAAATTCTGAGATTTGAAGGCCAAATCACATATCGTGATACTACATGAAATAGTATCGAAATATTGGTAAAAATGAATATATTTACGTAATATCAGACTACATGAAAAACGTGAAAAAAGTCACGTTTATACCAAATTTGAGGATTTTAACTTCGAATCATAATGCAAGGTTTCGTATTATTTTATCCAAGAAAAGACATATGACAATGTTGTTTCCAATACAAATGATAAAAATCAATGTGTTTTCATTAGAATTAACTGAAATGTTCCTGATTTTCCGTTCATATTACCGATGGAAGATGTACACGTAAAACCGCTCTAATCCGGCTGAAACGTCGATATATGCAATAAAAACAGAACTTCTCCCCTTTTCAATATCTTACTCAGTATTTTAAAGAGAAACAAATAGATGATTGTAAATGAAGTATTTAAGGTTATAATCTAATCAATTATGTGTTTGCATCATTTTTATTGTATATGTATTGAGTTAATACTAATAAACTGAAAATTCACAAAAACGTGGAAAAACGGCAAAATATTGCCTAATTCGATGATATTTTGATTAAATCACATAAAGGAAAAGGGAATGATAAACGTCAAAATATTGCTAAATTCGATGATTTCTCGTACGAAACAAAATGCAAGAAAACTTGCTTAAAATGCAATATTATGCGAAATTCTGAGATTTGAAGGCCAAATCACATATCGTGATACTACATGAAATAGTATCGAAATATTGGTAAAAATGAATATATTTACGTAATATCAAACTACATGAAAAACGTGAAAAAAGTCACGATTATACCAAATTTGAGGATTTTAACTTCGAATCATAAAGCGAGGTTTCGTACTATTTAGATCCATGGAAAGACATATGACAATGTTGTTTCCAATACAAATTATAAAAATCAATGTGTTTTCATTAGAATTAACTAAAATGTTCCTGATTTTTCGTTTATATTACCGATGGAAGATGTCCACGTAAAACCGCTCTGAAACGTCGATATATGCAATAAAAACAGAACTTCTCCCCTTTTCAATATCTTAATCAGTATTTTAAAGAGAAACAAATAGATGATTGAAAATGAAGTATTTAAGGTTATAATCTAATCAATTATGTGTTTGCATCATTTTTATTGTATATTTATTGAGTTAATACTAATAAACTGAAAATTCACAAAAACGTGGAAAAACGGCAAAATATTGCCTAATTCGATGATATTTGGATTAAATCACATAAAGGAAAAGGGAATGATAAACGTCAAAATATTGCTAAATTCGATGATTTCTCGTACGAAACAAAATGCAAGAAAACTTGCTTAAAATGCAATATTATGCGAAATTCTGAGATTTGAAGGCCAAATCACATATCGTGATACTACATGAAATAGTATCGAAATATTGGTAAAAATGAATATATTTACGTAATATCAGACTACATGAAAAACGTGAAAAAAGTCACGTTTATACCAAATTTGAGGATTTTAACTTCGAATCATAATGCAAGGTTTCGTATTATTTAGATCCAAGAAAAGACATATGACAATGTTGTTTCCAATACAAATGTTAAAAATCAATGTGTTTTCATTAGAATTAACTGAAATGTTCCTGATTTTCCGTTCATATTACCGATGGAAGATGTACACGTAAAACCGCTCTAATCCGGCTGAAACGTCGATATATGCAATAAAAACAGAACTTCTCCCCTTTTCAATATCTTACTCAGTATTTTAAAGAGAAACAAATAGATGATTGTAAATGAAGTATTTAAGGTTATAATCTAATCAATTATGTGTTTGCATCATTTTTATTGTATATGTATTGAGTTAATACTAATAAACTGAAAATTCACAAAAACGTGGAAAAACGGCAAAATATTGCCTAATTCGATGATATTTTGATTAAATCACATAAAGGAAAAGGGAATGATAAACGTCAAAATATTGCTAAATTCGATGATTTCTCGTACGAAACAAAATGCAAGAAAACTTGCTTAAAATGCAATATTATGCGAAATTCTGAGATTTGAAGGCCAAATCACATATCGTGATACTACATGAAATAGTATCGAAATATTGGTAAAAATGAATATATTTACGTAATATCAGACTACATGAAAAACGTGAAAAAAGTCACGTTTATACCAAATTTGAGGATTTTAACTTCGAATCATAATGCAAGGTTTCGTATTATTTAGATCAAAGAAAAGACATATGACAATGTTGTTTTCAATACAAATGATAAAAATTAATGTGTTTTCATTAGAATTAACTGAAATGTTCCTGATTTTCTGTTCATATTACCGATGGAAGATGTACACATAAAACCGCTCTAATCCGGCTGAAACGTCGATATATGCAATAAAAACAGAACTTCTCCCCTTTTCAATATCTTACTCAGTATTTTAAAGAGAAACAAATAGATGATTGTACATGAAGTATTTAAGGTTATAATCTAATCAATTATGTGTTTGCATCATTTTTATTGTATATTTATTGAGTTAATACTAATAAACTGAAAATTCACAAAAACGTGGAAAAACGGCAAAATATTGCCTAATTCGATGATATTTTGATTAAATCACATAAAGGAAAAGGGAATGATAAACGTCAAAATATTGTTAAATTCGATGATTTCTCGTACGAAACAAAATTGCAAGAAAACTTGCTTAAAATGCAATATTATGCGAAATTCTGATATTTGAAGGCCAAATCACATATCGTGATACTACATGAAATAGTATCGAAATATTGGTAAAAATGAATATATTTACGTAATATCAGACTACATGAAAAACGTGAAAAAAGTCACGTTTATACCAAATTTGAGGATTTTAACTTCGAATCATAATGCAAGGTTTCGTATTATTTAGATCCAAGAAAAGACATATGACAATGTTGTTTCCAATACAAATGATAAAAATCAATGTGTTTTCATTAGAATTAACTGAAATGTTCCTGATTTTCCGTTCATATTACCGATGGAAGATGTACACGTAAAACCGCTCTAATCCGGCTGAAACGTCGATATATGCAATAAAAACAGAACTTCTCCCCTTTTCAATATCTTACTCAGTATTTTAAAGAGAAACAAATAGATGATTGTAAATGAAGTATTTAAGGTTATAATCTAATCAATTATGTGTTTGCATCATTTTTATTGTATATGTATTGAGTTAATACTAATAAACTGAAAATTCACAAAAACGTGGAAAAACGGCAAAATATTGCCTAATTCGATGATATTTTGATTAAATCACATAAAGGAAAAGGGAATGATAAACGTCAAAATATTGCTAAATTCGATGATTTCTCGTACGAAACAAAATGCAAGAAAACTTGCTTAAAATGCAATATTATGCGAAATTCTGAGATTTGAAGGCTAAATCACATATCGTGATACTACATGAAATAGTATCGAATTATTGGTAAAAGTGAATATATTTAAGTAATATCAAACTACATGAAAAACGTGAAAAAAGTCACGATTATACCAAATTTGAGGATTTTAACTTCGAATCATAAAGCTAGGTTTCGTACTATTTAGATCCATGAAAAGACATATGACAATGTTGTTTCCAATACAAATTATAAAAATCAATGTGTTTTCATTAGAATTAACTAAAATGTTCCTGATTTTCCGTTTATATTACCGATGGAAGATGTCCACGTAAAACCGCTCTAATCCGGCTGAAACGTCGATATATGCAATAAAAACAGAACTTCTCCCCTTTTCAATATCTTACTCAGTATTTTAAAGAGAAACAAATAGATGATTGTAAATGAAGTATTTAAGGTTATAATCTAATCAATTATGTGTTTGCATCATTTTTATTGTATATGTATTGAGTTAATACTAATAAACTGAAAATTCACAAAAACGTGGAAAAACGGCAAAATATTGCCTAATTCGATGATATTTTGATTAAATCACATAAAGGAAAAGGGAATGATAAACGTCAAAATATTGCTAAATTCGATGATTTCTCGTACGAAACAAAATGCAAGAAAACTTGCTTAAAATGCAATATTATGCGAAATTCTGAGATTTGAAGGCCAAATCACATATCGTGATACTACATGAAATAGTATCGAAATATTGGTAAAAATGAATATATTTACGTAATATCAGACTACATGAAAAACGTGAAAAAAGTCACGTTTATACCAAATTTGAGGATTATAACTTCGAATCATAATGCAAGGTTTCGTATTATTTAGATCAAAGAAAAGACATATGACAATGTTGTTTCCAATACAAATGATAAAAATTAATGTGTTTTCATTAGAATTAACTGAAATGTTCCTGATTTTCCGTTCATATTACCGATGGAAGATGTACACATAAAACCGCTCTAATCCGGCTGAAACGTCGATATATGCAATAAAAACAGAACTTCTCCCCTTTTCAATATCTTACTCAGTATTTTAAAGAGAAACAAATAGATGATTGTAAATGAAGTATTTAAGGTTATAATCTAATCAATTATGTGTTTGCATCATTTTTATTGTATATTTATTGAGTTAATACTAATAAACTGAAAATTCACAAAAACGTGGAAAAACGGCAAAATATATCCTAATTCGATGATATTTTGATTATATCACATAAAGGAAAAGGGAATGATAAACGTCAAAATATTGCTAAATTCGATGATTTTTCGTACGAAACAAAATGCAAGAAAACTTGCTTAAAATGCAATATTATGCGAAATTCTGAGATTTGAAGGCCAAATCACATATCGTGATACTACATGAAATAGTATCGAAATATTGGTAAAAATGAATATATTTACGTAATATCAAACTACATGAAAAACGTGAAAAAAGTCACGATTATACCAAATTTGAGGATTTTAACTTCGAATCATAAAGCGAGGTTTCGTACTATTTAGATCCATGGAAAGACATATGACAATGTTGTTTCCAATACAAATTATAAAAATCAATGTGTTTTCATTAGAATTAACTAAAATGTTCCTGATTTTTCGTTTATATTACCGATGGAAGATGTCCACGTAAAACCGCTCTGAAACGTCGATATATGCAATAAAAACAGAACTTCTCCCCTTTTCAATATCTTAATCAGTATTTTAAAGAGAAACAAATAGATGATTGAAAATGAAGTATTTAAGGTTATAATCTAATCAATTATGTGTTTGCATCATTTTTATTGTATATTTATTGAGTTAATACTAATAAACTGAAAATTCACAAAAACGTGGAAAAACGGCAAAATATTGCCTAATTCGATGATATTTTGATTAAATCACATAAAGGAAAAGGGAATGATAAACGTCAAAATATTGCTAAATTCGATGATTTCTCGTACGAAACAAAATGCAAGAAAACTTGCTTAAAATGCAATATTATGCGAAATTCTGAGATTTGAAGGCCAAATCACATATCGTGATACTACATGAAATAGTATCGAAATATTGGTAAAAATGAATATATTTACGTAATATCAGACTACATGAAAAACGTGAAAAAAGTCACGTTTATACCAAATTTGAGGATTTTAACTTCGAATCATAATGCAAGGTTTCGTATTATTTAGATCCAAGAAAAGACATATGACAATGTTGTTTCCAATACAAATGATAAAAATCAATGTGTTTTCATTAGAATTAACTGAAATGTTCCTGATTTTCCGTTCATATTACCGATGGAAGATGTACACGTAAAACCGCTCTAATCCGGCTGAAACGTCGATATATGCAATAAAAACAGAACTTCTCCCCTTTTCAATATCTTACTCAGTATTTTAAAGAGAAACAAATAGATGATTGTAAATGAAGTATTTAAGGTTATAATCTAATCAATTATGTGTTTGCATCATTTTTATTGTATATGTATTGAGTTAATACTAATAAACTGAAAATTCACAAAAACGTGGAAAAACGGCAAAATATTGCCTAATTCGATGATATTTTGATTAAATCACATAAAGGAAAAGGGAATGATAAACGTCAAAATATTGCTAAATTCGATGATTTCTCGTACGAAACAAAATGCAAGAAAACTTGCTTAAAATGCAATATTATGCGAAATTCTGAGATTTGAAGGCCAAATCACATATCGTGATACTACATGAAATAGTATCGAAATATTGGTAAAAATGAATATATTTACGTAATATCAGACTACATGAAAAACGTGAAAAAAGTCACGTTTATACCAAATTTGAGGATTTTAACTTCGAATCATAATGCAAGGTTTCGTATTATTTAGATCAAAGAAAAGACATATGACAATGTTGTTTTCAATACAAATGATAAAAATTAATGTGTTTTCATTAGAATTAACTGAAATGTTCCTGATTTTCCGTTCATATTACCGATGGAAGATGTACACATAAAACCGCTCTAATCCGGCTGAAACGTCGATATATGCAATAAAAACAGAACTTCTCCCCTTTTCAATATCTTACTCAGTATTTTAAAGAGAAACAAATAGATGATTGTACATGAAGTATTTAAGGTTATAATCTAATCAATTATGTGTTTGCATCATTTTTATTGTATATTTATTGAGTTAATACTAATAAACTGAAAATTCACAAAAACGTGGAAAAACGGCAAAATATATCCTAATTCGATGATATTTTGATTATATCACATAAAGGAAAACGGAATGATAAACGTCAAAATATTGCTAAATTCGATGATTTTTCGTACGAAACAAAATGCAAGAAAACTTGCTTAAAATGCAATATTATTCGAAATTCTGAGATTTGAAGGCCAAATCACATATCGTGATACTACATGAAATAGTATCGAAATATTGGTAAAAATGACTATATTTACGTAATATCAAACTACATGAAAAACGTGAAAAAAGTCACGATTATACCAAATTTGAGGATTTTAACTTCGAATCATAAAGCGAGGTTTCGTACTATTTAGATCCATGAAAAGACATATGACAATGTTGTTTCCAATACAAATTATAAAAATCAATGTGTTTTCATTAGAATTAACTAAAATGTTCCTGATTTTCCGTTTATATTACCGATGGAAGATGTCCACGTAAAACCGCTCTGAAACGTCGATATATGCAATAAAAACAGAACTTCTCCCCTTTTCAATATCTTAATCAGTATTTTAAAGAGAAACAAATAGATGATTGAAAATGAAGTATTTAAGGTTATAATCTAATCAATTATGTGTTTGCATCATTTTTATTGTATATTTATTGAGTTAATACTAATAAACTGAAAATTCACAAAAACGTGGAAAAACGGCAAAATATTGCCTAATTCGATGATATTTTGATTAAATCACATAAAGGAAAAGGGAATGATAAACGTCAAAATATTGTTAAATTCGATGATTTCTCGTACGAAACAAAATTGCAAGAAAACTTGCTTAAAATGCAATATTATGCGAAATTCTGATATTTGAAGGCCAAATCACATATCGTGATACTACATGAAATAGTATCGAAATATTGGTAAAAATGAATATATTTACGTAATATCAGACTACATGAAAAACGTGAAAAAAGTCACGTTTATACCAAATTTGAGGATTTTAACTTCGAATCATAATGCAAGGTTTCGTATTATTTAGATCCAAGAAAAGACATATGACAATGGTGTTTCCAATACAAATGATAAAAATCAATGTGTTTTCATTAGAATTAACTGAAATGTTCCTGATTTTCCGTTCATATTACCGATGGAAGATGTACACGTAAAACCGCTCTAATCCGGCTGAAACGTCGATATATGCAATAAAAACAGAACTTCTCCCCTTTTCAATATCTTACTCAGTATTTTAAAGAGAAACAAATAGATGATTGTAAATGAAGTATTTAAGGTTATAATCTAATCAATTATGTGTTTGCATCATTTTTATTGTATATGTATTGAGTTAATACTAATAAACTGAAAATTCACAAAAACGTGGAAAAACGGCAAAATATTGCCTAATTCGATGATATTTTGATTAAATCACATAAAGGAAAAGGGAATGATAAACGTCAAAATATTGCTAAATTCGATGATTTCTCGTACGAAACAAAATGCAAGAAAACTTGCTTAAAATGCAATATTATGCGAAATTCTGAGATTTGAAGGCTAAATCACATATCGTGATACTACATGAAATAGTATCGAATTATTGGTAAAAGTGAATATATTTAAGTAATATCAAACTACATGAAAAACGTGAAAAAAGTCACGATTATACCAAATTTGAGGATTTTAACTTCGAATCATAAAGCTAGGTTTCGTACTATTTAGATCCATGAAAAGACATATGACAATGTTGTTTCCAATACAAATTATAAAAATCAATGTGTTTTCATTAGAATTAACTAAAATGTTCCTGATTTTCCGTTTATATTACCGATGGAAGATGTCCACGTAAAACCGCTCTAATCCGGCTGAAACGTCGATATATGCAATAAAAACAGAACTTCTCCCCTTTTCAATATCTTACTCAGTATTTTAAAGAGAAACAAATAGATGATTGTAAATGAAGTATTTAAGGTTATAATCTAATCAATTATGTGTTTGCATCATTTTTATTGTATATGTATTGAGTTAATACTAATAAACTGAAAATTCACAAAAACGTGGAAAAACGGCAAAATATTGCCTAATTCGATGATATTTTGATTAAATCACATAAAGGAAAAGGGAATGATAAACGTCAAAATATTGCTAAATTCGATGATTTCTCGTACGAAACAAAATGCAAGAAAACTTGCTTAAAATGCAATATTATGCGAAATTCTGAGATTTGAAGGCCAAATCACATATCGTGATACTACATGAAATAGTAACGAAATATTGGTAAAAATGAATATATTTACGTAATATCAAACTACATGAACAACGTGAAAAAAGTCACGATTATACCAAATTTGAGGATTTTAACTTCGAATCATAAAGCGAGGTTTCGTACGATTTAGATCCATGAAAAGACATATGACAATGTTGTTTCCAATACAAATTATAAAAATCAATGTGTTTTCATTAGAATTAACTAAAATGTTCCTGATTTTCCGTTTATATTACCGATGGAAGATGTCCACGTTAAACCGCTCTAATCCGGCTGAAACGTCGATATATGCAATAAAAACAGAACTTCTCCCCTTTTCAATATCTTACTCAGTATTTTAAAGAGAAACAAATAGATGATTGTAAATGAAGTATTTAAGGTTATAATCTAATCAATTATGTGTTTGCATCATTTTTATTGTATATTTATTGAGTTAATACTAATAAACTGAAAATTCACAAAAACGTGGAAAAACGGCAAAATATATCCTAATTCGATGATATTTTGATTATATCACATAAAGGAAAAGGGAATGATAAACGTCAAAATATTGCTAAATTCGATGATTTTTCGTACGAAACAAAATGCAAGAAAACTTGCTTAAAATGCAATATTATGCGAAATTCTGAGATTTGAAGGCCAAATCACATATCGTGATACTACATGAAATAGTATCGAAATATTGGTAAAAATGAATATATTTACGTAATATCAAACTACATGAAAAACGTGAAAAAAGTCACGATTATACCAAATTTGAGGATTTTAACTTCGAATCATAAAGCGAGGTTTCGTACTATTTAGATCCATGGAAAGACATATGACAATGTTGTTTCCAATACAAATTATAAAAATCAATGTGTTTTCATTAGAATTAACTAAAATGTTCCTGATTTTTCGTTTATATTACCGATGGAAGATGTCCACGTAAAACCGCTCTGAAACGTCGATATATGCAATAAAAACAGAACTTCTCCCCTTTTCAATATCTTAATCAGTATTTTAAAGAGAAACAAATAGATGATTGAAAATGAAGTATTTAAGGTTATAATCTAATCAATTATGTGTTTGCATCATTTTTATTGTATATTTATTGAGTTAATACTAATAAACTGAAAATTCACAAAAACGTGGAAAAACGGCAAAATATTGCCTAATTCGATGATATTTTGATTAAATCACATAAAGGAAAAGGGAATGATAAACGTCAAAATATTGCTAAATTCGATGATTTCTCGTACGAAACAAAATGCAAGAAAACTTGCTTAAAATGCAATATTATGCGAAATTCTGAGATTTGAAGGCCAAATCACATATCGTGATACTACATGAAATAGTATCGAAATATTGGTAAAAATGAATATATTTACGTAATATCAGACTACATGAAAAACGTGAAAAAAGTCACGTTTATACCAAATTTGAGGATTTTAACTTCGAATCATAATGCAAGGTTTCGTATTATTTAGATCCAAGAAAAGACATATGACAATGTTGTTTCCAATACAAATGATAAAAATCAATGTGTTTTCATTAGAATTAACTGAAATGTTCCTGATTTTCCGTTCATATTACCGATGGAAGATGTACACGTAAAACCGCTCTAATCCGGCTGAAACGTCGATATATGCAATAAAAACAGAACTTCTCCCCTTTTCAATATCTTACTCAGTATTTTAAAGAGAAACAAATAGATGATTGTAAATGAAGTATTTAAGGTTATAATCTAATCAATTATGTGTTTGCATCATTTTTATTGTATATGTATTGAGTTAATACTAATAAACTGAAAATTCACAAAAACGTGGAAAAACGGCAAAATATTGCCTAATTCGATGATATTTTGATTAAATCACATAAAGGAAAAGGGAATGATAAACGTCAAAATATTGCTAAATTCGATGATTTCTCGTACGAAACAAAATGCAAGAAAACTTGCTTAAAATGCAATATTATGCGAAATTCTGAGATTTGAAGGCCAAATCACATATCGTGATACTACATGAAATAGTATCGAAATATTGGTAAAAATGAATATATTTACGTAATATCAGACTACATGAAAAACGTGAAAAAAGTCACGTTTATACCAAATTTGAGGATTTTAACTTCGAATCATAATGCAAGGTTTCGTATTATTTAGATCAAAGAAAAGACATATGACAATGTTGTTTTCAATACAAATGATAAAAATTAATGTGTTTTCATTAGAATTAACTGAAATGTTCCTGATTTTCCGTTCATATTACCGATGGAAGATGTACACATAAAACCGCTCTAATCCGGCTGAAACGTCGATATATGCAATAAAAACAGAACTTCTCCCCTTTTCAATATCTTACTCAGTATTTTAAAGAGAAACAAATAGATGATTGTACATGAAGTATTTAAGGTTATAATCTAATCAATTATGTGTTTGCATCATTTTTATTGTATATTTATTGAGTTAATACTAATAAACTGAAAATTCAAAAAAACGTGGAAAAACGGCAAAATATATCCTAATTCGATGATATTTTGATTATATCACATAAAGGAAAACGGAATGATAAACGTCAAAATATTGCTAAATTCGATGATTTTTCGTACGAAACAAAATGCAAGAAAACTTGCTTAAAATGCAATATTATTCGAAATTCTGAGATTTGAAGGCCAAATCACATATCGTGATACTACATGAAATAGTATCGAAATATTGGTAAAAATGACTATATTTACGTAATATCAAACTACATGAAAAACGTGAAAAAAGTCACGATTATACCAAATTTGAGGATTTTAACTTCGAATCATAAAGCGAGGTTTCGTACTATTTAGATCCATGAAAAGACATATGACAATGTTGTTTCCAATACAAATTATAAAAATCAATGTGTTTTCATTAGAATTAACTAAAATGTTCCTGATTTTCCGTTTATATTACCGATGGAAGATGTCCACGTAAAACCGCTCTGAAACGTCGATATATGCAATAAAAACAGAACTTCTCCCCTTTTCAATATCTTAATCAGTATTTTAAAGAGAAACAAATAAATGATTGAAAATGAAGTATTTAAGGTTATAATCTAATCAATTATGTGTTTGCATCATTTTTATTGTATATTTATTGAGTTAATACTAATAAACTGAAATTTCACAAAAACGTGGAAAAACGGCAAAATATTGCCTAATTCGATGATATTTCGATTAAATCACATAAAGGAAAAGGGAATGATAAACGTCAAAATATTGTTAAATTCGATGATTTCTCGTACGAAACAAAATTGCAAGAAAACTTGCTTAAAATGCAATATTATGCGAAATTCTGATATTTGAAGGC
Organism: Procambarus clarkii; assembly: GCF_040958095.1. Classification (NCBI taxonomy): domain Eukaryota; kingdom Metazoa; phylum Arthropoda; class Malacostraca; order Decapoda; family Cambaridae; genus Procambarus; species Procambarus clarkii. The sequence continues at coordinate 52,344 of NW_027189852.1, read as the reverse complement.
CAAATCACATATCGTGATACTACATGAAATAGTATCGAAATATTGGTAAAAATGAATATATTTACGTAATATCAGACTACATGAAAAACGTGAAAAAAGTCACGTTTATACCAAATTTGAGGATTTTAACTTCGAATCATAATGCAAGGTTTCGTATTATTTAGATCCAAGAAAAGACATATGACAATGTTGTTTCCAATACAAATGATAAAAATCAATGTGTTTTCATTAGAATTAACTGAAATGTTCCTGATTTTCCGTTCATATTACCGATGGAAGATGTACACGTAAAACCGCTCTAATCCGGCTGAAACGTCGATATATGCAATAAAAACAGAACTTCTCCCCTTTTCAATATCTTACTCAGTATTTTAAAGAGAAACAAATAGATGATTGTAAATGAAGTATTTAAGGTTATAATCTAATCAATTATGTGTTTGCATCATTTTTATTGTATATGTATTGAGTTAATACTAATAAACTGAAAATTCACAAAAACGTGGAAAAACGGCAAAATATTGCCTAATTCGATGATATTTTGATTAAATCACATAAAGGAAAAGGGAATGATAAACGTCAAAATATTGCTAAATTCGATGATTTCTCGTACGAAACAAAATGCAAGAAAACTTGCTTAAAATGCAATATTATGCGAAATTCTGAGATTTGAAGGCCAAATCACATATCGTGATACTACATGAAATAGTATCGAATTATTGGTAAAAATGAATATATTTAAGTAATATCAAACTACATGAAAAACGTGAAAAAAGTCACGATTATACCAAATTTGAGGATTTTAACTTCGAATCATAAAGCTAGGTTTCGTACTATTTAGATCCATGAAAAGACATATGACAATGTTGTTTCCAATACAAATTATAAAAATCAATGTGTTTTCATTAGAATTAACTAAAATGTTCCTGATTTTCCGTTTATATTACCGATGGAAGATGTCCACGTAAAACCGCTCTAATCCGGCTGAAACGTCGATATATGCAATAAAAACAGAACTTCTCCCCTTTTCAATATCTAACTCAGTATTTTAAAGAGAAACAAATAGATGATTGTAAATGAAGTATTTAAGGTTATAATCTAATCAATTATGTGTTTGCATCATTTTTATTGTATATGTATTGAGTTAATACTAATAAACTGAAAATTCACAAAAACGTGGAAAAACGGCAAAATATTGCCTAATTCGATGATATTTTGATTAAATCACATAAAGGAAAAGGGAATGATAAACGTCAAAATATTGCTAAATTCGATGATTTCTCGTACGAAACAAAATGCAAGAAAACTTGCTTAAAATGCAATATTATGCGAAATTCTGAGATTTGAAGGCCAAATCACATATCGTGATACTACATGAAATAGTATCGAAATATTGGTAAAAATGAATATATTTACGTAATATCAGACTACATGAAAAACGTGAAAAAAGTCACGTTTATACCAAATTTGAGGATTATAACTTCGAATCATAATGCAAGGTTTCGTATTATTTAGATCAAAGAAAAGACATATGACAATGTTGTTTCCAATACAAATGATAAAAATTAATGTGTTTTCATTAGAATTAACTGAAATGTTCCTGATTTTCCGTTCATATTACCGATGGAAGATGTACACATAAAACCGCTCTAATCCGGCTGAAACGTCGATATATGCAATAAAAACCGAACTTCTCCCCTTTTCAATATCTTACTCAGTATTTTAAAGAGAAACAAATAGATGATTGTAAATGAAGTATTTAAGGTTATAATCTAATCAATTATGTGTTTGCATCATTTTTATTGTATATTTATTGAGTTAATACTAATAAACTGAAAATTCACAAAAACGAGGAAAAACGGCAAAATATATCCTAATTCGATGATATTTTGATTATATCACATAAAGGAAAAGGGAATGATAAACGTCAAAATATTGCTAAATTCGATGATTTTTCGTACGAAACAAAATGCAAGAAAACTTGCTTAAAATGCAATATTATACGAAATTCTGAGATTTGAAGGCCAAATCACATATCGTGATACTACATGAAATAGTATCGAAATATTGGTAAAAATGAATATATTTACGTAATATCAAACTACATGAAAAACGTGAAAAAAGTCACGATTATACCAAATTTGAGGATTTTAACTTCGAATCATAAAGCGAGGTTTCGTACTATTTAGATCCATGAAAAGACATATGACAATGTTGTTTCCAATACAAATTATAAAAATCAATGTGTTTTCATTAGAATTAACTAAAATGTTCCTGATTTTTCGTTTATATTACCGATGGAAGATGTCCACGTAAAACCGCTCTGAAACGTCGATATATGCAATAAAAACAGAACTTCTCCCCTTTTCAATATCTTAATCAGTATTTTAAAGAGAAACAAATAGATGATTGAAAATGAAGTATTTAAGGTTATAATATAATGAATAATGTGTTTGCATCATTTTTATTGTATATGTATTGAGTTAATACTAATAAACTGAAAATTCACAAAAACGTGGAAAAACGGCAAAATATTGCCTAATTCGATGATATTTTGATTAAATCACATTAAGGAAAAGGGAATGATAAACGTCAAAATATTGCTAAATTCGATGATATCTCGTACGAAACAAAATGCAAGAAAACTTTCTTAAAATGCAATATTATGCAAAATTCTGAGATTTGAAGGCCAAATCACATATCGTGATACTACATGAAATAGTATCGAAATACTGGTAAAAATGAATATATTTACGTAATATCAAACTACATGAAAAACGTGAAAAAAGTCACGATTATACCAAATTTGAGGATTTTAACTTCGAATCATAAAGCGAGGTTTCGTGCTATTTAGATCCATGAAAAGACATATGACAATGTTGTTTCCAATACAAATTATAAAAATCAATGTGTTTTCATTAGAATTAACTAAAATGTTCCTGATTTTCCGTTTATATTACCGATGGAAGATGTACACGCAAAACCGCTCTATTCCGGCTGAAACGTCGATATATGCAATAAAAACCGAACTTCTCCCTTTTTCAATATCTTACTCAGTATTTTAACGAGAAACAAATAGATGATTGAAAATGAAGTATTTAAGGTTACTATCTAATCAATTATGTGTTTGCATCATTTTTATTGTATATTTAATGAATTAATACTAATAAACAGAAAATTCACAAAAACGTGGAAAAACGGCAAAATATATCCTAATTCGGTGATATTTTGATTAAATCACATAAAGGAAAAGGGAATGATAAACGTCAAAATATTGCTAAATTCGATGATTTCTCGTACGAAACAAAATGCAAGAAAACTTGCTTAAAATGCAATATTATGCGAAATTCTGAGATTTGAAGGCCAAATCACATATCGTGATACTACATGAAATAGTAACGAAATATTGGTAAAAATGAATATATTTACGTAATATCAAACTACATGAACAACGTGAAAAAAGTCACGATTATACCAAATTTGAGGATTTTAACTTCGAATCATAAAGCGAGGTTTCGTACGATTTAGATCCATGAAAAGACATATGACAATGTTGTTTCCAATACAAATTATAAAAATCAATGTGTTTTCATTAGAATTAACTAAAATGTTCCTGATTTTCCGTTTATATTACCGATGGAAGATGTCCACGTTAAACCGCTCTAATCCGGCTGAAACGTCGATATATGCAATAAAAACAGAACTTCTCCCCTTTTCAATATCTTAATCAGTATTTTAAAGAGAAACAAATAGATGATTGTAAATGAAGTATTTAAGGTTATAATCTAATCAATTATGTGTTTGCATCATTTTTATTGTATATTTATTGAGTTAATACTAATAAACTGAAAATTCACAAAAACGTGGAAAAACGGCAAAATATTGCCTAATTCGATGATATTTTGGTTAAATCATATAAAGGAAAAGGGAATGATAAACGTCAAAATATTGCTAAATTCGATGATTTCTCGTACGAAACAAAATGCAAGAAAACTTGCTTAAAATGCAATATTATGCGAAATTCTGAGATTTGAAGGCCAAATCACATATCGTGATACTACATGAAATAGTATCGAAATATTGGTAAAAATGAATATATTTACGTAATATCAGACTACATGAAAAACGTGAAAAAAGTCACGTTTATACCAAATTTGAGGATTTTAACTTCGAATCATAATGCAAGGTTTCGTATTATTTAGATCCAAGAAAAGACATATGACAATGTTGTTTCCAATACAAATGATAAAAATTAATGTGTTTTCATTAGAATTAACTGAAATGTTCCTGATTTTCCGTTCATAATACCGATGGAAGATGTACACGTAAAACCGCTCTAATCCGGCTGAAACGTCGATATATGCAATAAAAACAGAACTTCTCCCCTTTTCAATATCTTACTCAGTATTTTAAAGAGAAACAAATAGATGATTGTAAATGAAGTATTTAAGGTTATAATCTAATCAATTATGTGTTTGCATCATTTTTATTGTATATGTATTGAGTTAATACTAATAAACTGAAAATTCACAAAAACGTGGAAAAACGGCAAAATATTGCCTAATTCGATGATATTTTGATTAAATCACATAAAGGAAAAGGGAATGATAAACGTCAAAATATTGCTAAATTCGATGATTTCTCGTACGAAACAAAATGCAAGAAAACTTGCTTAAAATGCAATATTATGCGAAATTCTGAGATTTGAAGGCCAAATCACATATCGTGATACTACATGAAATAGTATCGAAATATTGGTAAAAATGAATATATTTACGTAATATCAGACTACATGAAAAACGTGAAAAAAGTCACGTTTATACCAAATTTGAGGATTTTAACTTCGAATCATAATGCAAGGTTTCGTATTATTTAGATCAAAGAAAAGACATATGACAATGTTGTTTTCAATACAAATGATAAAAATTAATGTGTTTTCATTAGAATTAACTAAAATGTTCCTGATTTTCCGTTCATATTACCGATGGAAGATGTACACATAAAACCGCTCTAATCCGGCTGAAACGTCGATATATGCAATAAAAACAGAACTTCTCCCCTTTTCAATATCTTACTCAGTATTTTAAAGAGAAACAAATAGATGATTGTACATGAAGTATTTAAGGTTATAATCTAATCAATTATGTGTTTGCATCATTTTTATTGTATATTTATTGAGTTAATACTAATAAACTGAAAATTCACAAAAACGTGGAAAAACGGCAAAATATATCCTAATTCGATGATATTTTGATTATATCACATAAAGGAAAACGGAATGATAAACGTCAAAATATTGCTAAATTCGATGATTTTTCGTACGAAACAAAATGCAAGAAAACTTGCTTAAAATGCAATATTATTCGAAATTCTGAGATTTGAAGGCCAAATCACATATCGTGATACTACATGAAATAGTATCGAAATATTGGTAAAAATGACTATATTTACGTAATATCAAACTACATGAAAAACGTGAAAAAAGTCACGATTATACCAAATTTGAGGATTTTAACTTCGAATCATAAAGCGAGGTTTCGTACTATTTAGATCCATGAAAAGACATATGACAATGTTGTTTCCAATACAAATTATAAAAATCAATGTGTTTTCATTAGAATTAACTAAAATGTTCCTGATTTTCCGTTTATATTACCGATGGAAGATGTCCACGTAAAACCGCTCTGAAACGTCGATATATGCAATAAAAACAGAACTTCTCCCCTTTTCAATATCTTAATCAGTATTTTAAAGAGAAACAAATAGATGATTGAAAATGAAGTATTTAAGGTTATAATCTAATCAATTATGTGTTTGCATCATTTTTATTGTATATTTATTGAGTTAATACTAATAAACTGAAAATTCACAAAAACGTGGAAAAACGGCAAAATATTGCCTAATTCGATGATATTTTGATTAAATCACATAAAGGAAAAGGGAATGATAAACGTCAAAATATTGTTAAATTCGATGATTTCTCGTACGAAACAAAATTGCAAGAAAACTTGCTTAAAATGCAATATTATGCGAAATTCTGATATTTGAAGGCCAAATCACATATCGTGATACTACATGAAATAGTATCGAAATATTGGTAAAAATGAATATATTTACGTAATATCAGACTACATGAAAAACGTGAAAAAAGTCACGTTTATACCAAATTTGAGGATTTTAACTTCGAATCATAATGCAAGGTTTCGTATTATTTAGATCCAAGAAAAGACATATGACAATGTTGTTTCCAATACAAATGATAAAAATCAATGTGTTTTCATTAGAATTAACTGAAATGTTCCTGATTTTCCGTTCATATTACCGATGGAAGATGTACACGTAAAACCGCTCTAATCCGGCTGAAACGTCGATATATGCAATAAAAACAGAACTTCTCCCCTTTTCAATATCTTACTCAGTATTTTAAAGAGAAACAAATAGATGATTGTAAATGAAGTATTTAAGGTTATAATCTAATCAATTATGTGTTTGCATCATTTTTATTGTATATGTATTGAGTTAATACTAATAAACTGAAAATTCACAAAAACGTGGAAAAACGGCAAAATATTGCCTAATTCGATGATATTTTGATTAAATCACATAAAGGAAAAGGGAATGATAAACGTCAAAATATTGCTAAATTCGATGATTTCTCGTACGAAACAAAATGCAAGAAAACTTGCTTAAAATGCAATATTATGCGAAATTCTGAGATTTGAAGGCCAAATCACATATCGTGATACTACATGAAATAGTATCGAATTATTGGTAAAAATGAATATATTTAAGTAATATCAAACTACATGAAAAACGTGAAAAAAGTCACGATTATACCAAATTTGAGGATTTTAACTTCGAATCATAAAGCTAGGTTTCGTACTATTTAGATCCATGAAAAGACATATGACAATGTTGTTTCCAATACAAATTATAAAAATCAATGTGTTTTCATTAGAATTAACTAAAATGTTCCTGATTTTCCGTTTATATTACCGATGGAAGATGTCCACGTAAAACCGCTCTAATCCGGCTGAAACGTCGATATATGCAATAAAAACAGAACTTCTCCCCTTTTCAATATCTTACTCAGTATTTTAAAGAGAAACAAATAGATGATTGTAAATGAAGTATTTAAGGTTATAATCTAATCAATTATGTGTTTGCATCATTTTTATTGTATATGTATTGAGTTAATACTAATAAACTGAAAATTCACAAAAACGTGGAAAAACGGCAAAATATTGCCTAATTCGATGATATTTTGATTAAATCACATAAAGGAAAAGGGAATGATAAACGTCAAAATATTGCTAAATTCGATGATTTCTCGTACGAAACAAAATGCAAGAAAACTTGCTTAAAATGCAATATTATGCGAAATTCTGAGATTTGAAGGCCAAATCACATATCGTGATACTACATGAAATAGTATCGAAATATTGGTAAAAATGAATATATTTACGTAATATCAGACTACATGAAAAACGTGAAAAAAGTCACGTTTATACCAAATTTGAGGATTATAACTTCGAATCATAATGCAAGGTTTCGTATTATTTAGATCAAAGAAAAGACATATGACAATGTTGTTTCCAATACAAATGATAAAAATTAATGTGTTTTCATTAGAATTAACTGAAATGTTCCTGATTTTCCGTTCATATTACCGATGGAAGATGTACACATAAAACCGCTCTAATCCGGCTGAAACGTCGATATATGCAATAAAAACCGAACTTCTCCCCTTTTCAATATCTTACTCAGTATTTTAACGAGAAACAAATAGATGATTGAAAATGAAGTATTTAAGGTTACTATCTAATCAATTATGTGTTTGCATCATTTTTATTGTATATTTAATGAATTAATACTAATAAACAGAAAATTCACAAAAACGTGGAAAAACGGCAAAATATATCCTAATTCGGTGATATTTTGATTAAATCACATAAAGGAAAAGGGAATGATAAACGTCAAAATATTGCTAAATTCGATGATTTCTCGTACGAAACAAAATGCAAGAAAACTTGCTTAAAATGCAATATTATGCGAAATTCTGAGATTTGAAGGCCAAATCACATATCGTGATACTACATGAAATAGTATCGAATTATTGGTAAAAATGAATATATTTAAGTAATATCAAACTACATGAAAAACGTGAAAAAAGTCACGATTATACCAAATTTGAGGATTTTAACTTCGAATCATAAAGCTAGGTTTCGTACTATTTAGATCCATGAAATGACATATGACAATGTTGTTTCCAATACAAATTATAAAAATCAATGTGTTTTCATTAGAATTAACTAAAATGTTCCTGATTTTCCGTTTATATTACCGATGGAAGATGTCCACGTAAAACCGCTCTAATCCGGCTGAAACGTCGATATATGCAATAAAAACAGAACTTCTCCCCTTTTCAATATCTTACTCAGTATTTTAAAGAGAAACAAATAGATGATTGTAAATGAAGTATTTAAGGTTATAATCTAATCAATTATGTGTTTGCATCATTTTTATTGTATATGTATTGAGTTAATACTAATAAACTGAAAATTCACAAAAACGTGGAAAAACGGCAAAATATTGCCTAATTCGATGATATTTTGATTAAATCACATAAAGGAAAAGGGAATGATAAACGTCAAAATATTGCTAAATTCGATGATTTCTCGTACGAAACAAAATGCAAGAAAACTTGCTTAAAATGCAATATTATGCGAAATTCTGAGATTTGAAGGCCAAATCACATATCGTGATACTACATGAAATAGTATCGAAATATTGGTAAAAATGAATATATTTACGTAATATCAAACTACATGAAAAACGTGAAAAAAGTCACGATTATACCAAATTTGAGGATTTTAACTTCGAATCATAAAGCGAGGTTTCGTACTATTTAGATCCATGAAAAGACATATGACAATGTTGTTTCCAATACAAATTATAAAAATCAATGTGTTTTCATTAGAATTAACTAAAATGTTCCTGATTTTTCGTTTATATTACCGATGGAAGATGTCTACGTAAAACCGCTCTGAAACGTCGATATATGCAATAAAAACAGAACTTCTCCCCTTTTCAATATCTTAATCAGTATTTTAAAGAGAAACAAATAGATGATTGAAAATGAAGTATTTAAGGTTATAATATAATGAATTATGTGTTTGCATCATTTTTATTGTATATGTATTGAGTTAATACTAATAAACTGAAAATTCACAAAAACGTGGAAAAACGGCAAAATATTGCCTAATTCGATGATATTTTGATTAAATCACATTAAGGAAAAGGGAATGATAAACGTCAAAATATTGCTAAATTCGATGATATCTCGTACGAAACAAAATGCAAGAAAACTTTCTTAAAATGCAATATTATGCAAAATTCTGAGATTTGAAGGCCAAATCACATATCGTGATACTACATGAAATAGTATCGAAATACTGGTAAAAATGAATATATTTACGTAATATCAAACTACATGAAAAACGTGAAAAAAGTCACGATTATACCAAATTTGAGGATTTTAACTTCGAATCATAAAGCGAGGTTTCGTGCTATTTAGATCCATGAAAAGACATATGACAATGTTGTTTCCAATACAAATTATAAAAATCAATGTGTTTTCATTAGAATTAACTAAAATGTTCCTGATTTTCCGTTTATATTACCGATGGAAGATGTACACGCAAAACCGCTCTATTCCGGCTGAAACGTCGATATATGCAATAAAAACCGAACTTCTCCCTTTTTCAATATCTTACTCAGTATTTTAACGAGAAACAAATAGATGATTGAAAATGAAGTATTTAAGGTTACTATCTAATCAATTATGTGTTTGCATCATTTTTATTGTATATTTAATGAATTAATACTAATAAACAGAAAATTCACAAAAACGTGGAAAAACGGCAAAATATATCCTAATTCGGTGATATTTTGATTAAATCACATAAAGGAAAAGGGAATGATAAACGTCAAAATATTGCTAAATTCGATGATTTCTCGTACGAAACAAAATGCAAGAAAACTTGCTTAAAATGCAATATTATGCGAAATTCTGAGATTTGAAGGCCAAATCACATATCGTGATACTACATGAAATAGTAACGAAATATTGGTAAAAATGAATATATTTACGTAATATCAAACTACATGAACAACGTGAAAAAAGTCACGATTATACCAAATTTGAGGATTTTAACTTCGAATCATAAAGCGAGGTTTCGTACGATTTAGATCCATGAAAAGACATATGACAATGTTGTTTCCAATACAAATTATAAAAATCAATGTGTTTTCATTAGAATTAACTAAAATGTTCCTGATTTTCCGTTTATATTACCGATGGAAGATGTCCACGTTAAACCGCTCTAATCCGGCTGAAACGTCGATATATGCAATAAAAACAGAACTTCTCCCCTTTTCAATATCTTAATCAGTATTTTAAAGAGAAACAAATAGATGATTGTAAATGAAGTATTTAAGGTTATAATCTAATCAATTATGTGTTTGCATCATTTTTATTGTATATTTATTGAGTTAATACTAATAAACTGAAAATTCACAAAAACGTGGAAAAACGGCAAAATATTGCCTAATTCGATGATATTTTGGTTAAATCATATAAAGGAAAAGGGAATGATAAACGTCAAAATATTGCTAAATTCGATGATTTCTCGTACGAAACAAAATGCAAGAAAACTTGCTTAAAATGCAATATTATGCGAAATTCTGAGATTTGAAGGCCAAATCACATATCGTGATACTACATGAAATAGTATCGAAATATTGGTAAAAATGAATATATTTACGTAATATCAGACTACATGAAAAACGTGAAAAAAGTCACGTTTATACCAAATTTGAGGATTTTAACTTCGAATCATAATGCAAGGTTTCGTATTATTTAGATCCAAGAAAAGACATATGACAATGTTGTTTCCAATACAAATGATAAAAATTAATGTGTTTTCATTAGAATTAACTGAAATGTTCCTGATTTTCCGTTCATAATACCGATGGAAGATGTACACGTAAAACCGCTCTAATCCGGCTGAAACGTCGATATATGCAATAAAAACAGAACTTCTCCCCTTTTCAATATCTTACTCAGTATTTTAAAGAGAAACAAATAGATGATTGTAAATGAAGTATTTAAGGTTATAATCTAATCAATTATGTGTTTGCATCATTTTTATTGTATATTTATTGAGTTAATACTAATAAACAGAAAATTCACAAAAACGAGGAAAAACGGCAAAATATATCCTAATTCGATGATATTTTGATTATATCACATAAAGGAAAAGGGAATGATAAACGTCAAAATATTGCTAAATTCGATGATTTCTCGTACGAAACAAAATGCAAGAAAACTTGCTTAAAATGCAATATTATGCGAAATTCTGAGATTTGAAGGCCAAATCACATATCGTGATACTACATGAAATAGTATCGAAATATTGGTAAAAATGAATGTATTTACGTAATATCAAACTACATGAAAAACGTGAAAAAAGTCACGATTATACCAAATTTGAGGATTTTAACTTCGAATCATAAAGCGAGGTTTCGTACTATTTAGATCCATGAAAAGACATATGACAATGTTGTTTCCAATACAAATTATAAAAATCAATGTGTTTTCATTAGAATTAACTAAAATGTTCCTGATTTTCCGTTTATATTACCGATGGAAGATGTCCACGTAAAACCGCTCTGAAACGTCGATATATGCAATAAAAACAGAACTTCTCCCCTTTTCAATATCTTAATCAGTATTTTAAAGAGAAACAAATAGATGATTGAAAATGAAGTATTTAAGGTTATAATCTAATCAATTATGTGTTTGCATCATTTTTATTGTATATTTATTGAGTTAATACTAATAAACAGAAAATTCACAAAAACGTGGAAAAACGGCAAAATATTGCCTAATTCGATGATATTTTGATTAAATCACATAAAGGAAAAGGGAATGATAAACGTCAAAATATTGTTAAATTCGATGATTTCTCGTACGAAACAAAATTGCAAGAAAACTTGCTTAAAATGCAATATTATGCGAAATTCTGATATTTGAAGGCCAAATCACATATCGTGATACTACATGAAATAGTATCGAAATATTGGTAAAAATGAATATATTTACGTAATATCAGACTACATGAAAAACGTGAAAAAAGTCACGTTTATACCAAATTTGAGGATTTTAACTTCGAATCATAATGCAAGGTTTCGTATTATTTAGATCCAAGAAAAGACATATGACAATGTTGTTTCCAATACAAATGATAAAAATCAATGTGTTTTCATTAGAATTAACTGAAATGTTCCTGATTTTCCGTTCATATTACCGATGGAAGATGTACACGTAAAACCGCTCTAATCCGGCTGAAACGTCGATATATGCAATCAAAACAGAACTTCTCCCCTTTTCAATATCTTACTCAGTATTTTAAAGAGAAACAAATAGATGATTGTAAATGAAGTATTTAAGGTTATAATCTAATCAATTATGTGTTTGCATCATTTTTATTGTATATGTATTGAGTTAATACTAATAAACTGAAAATTCACAAAAACGTGGAAAAACGGCAAAATATTGCCTAATTCGATGATATTTTGATTAAATCACATAAAGGAAAAGGGAATGATAAACGTCAAAATATTGCTAAATTCGATGATTTCTCGTACGAAACAAAATGCAAGAAAACTTGCTTAAAATGCAATATTATGCGAAATTCTGAGATTTGAAGGCCAAATCACATATCGTGATACTACATGAAATAGTATCGAATTATTGGTAAAAATGAATATATTTAAGTAATATCAAACTACATGAAAAACGTGAAAAAAGTCACGATTATACCAAATTTGAGGATTTTAACTTCGAATCATAAAGCGAGGTTTCGTACTATTTAGATCCATGAAAAGACATATGACAATGTTGTTTCCAATACAAATTATAAAAATCAATGTGTTTTCATTAGAATTAACTAAAATGTTCCTGATTTTTCGTTTATATTACCGATGGAAGATGTCCACGTAAAACCGCTCTGAAACGTCGATATATGCAATAAAAACAGAACTTCTCCCCTTTTCAATATCTTAATCAGTATTTTAAAGAGAAACAAATAGATGATTGTAAATGAAGTATTTAAGGTTATAATCTAATCAATTATGTGTTTGCATCATTTTTATTGTATATTTATTGAGTTAATACTAATAAACTGAAAATTCACAAAAACGTGGAAAAACGGCAAAATATTGCCTAATTCGATGATATTTTGGTTAAATCATATAAAGGAAAAGGGAATGATAAACGTCAAAATATTGCTAAATTCGATGATTTCTCGTACGAAACAAAATGCAAGAAAACTTGCTTAAAATGCAATATTATGCGAAATTCTGAGATTTGAAGGCCAAATCACATATCGTGATACTACATGAAATAGTATCGAAATATTGGTAAAAATGAATATATTTACGTAATATCAGACTACATGAAAAACGTGAAAAAAGTCACGTTTATACCAAATTTGAGGATTTTAACTTCGAATCATAATGCAAGGTTTCGTATTATTTAGATCCAAGAAAAGACATATGACAATGTTGTTTCCAATACAAATGATAAAAATTAATGTGTTTTCATTAGAATTAACTGAAATGTTCCTGATTTTCCGTTCATAATACCGATGGAAGATGTACACGTAAAACCGCTCTAATCCGGCTGAAACGTCGATATATGCAATAAAAACAGAACTTCTCCCCTTTTCAATATCTTACTCAGTATTTTAAAGAGAAACAAATAGATGATTGTAAATGAAGTATTTAAGGTTATAATCTAATCAATTATGTGTTTGCATCATTTTTATTGTATATTTATTGAGTTAATACTAATAAACAGAAAATTCACAAAAACGAGGAAAAACGGCAAAATATATCCTAATTCGATGATATTTTGATTATATCACATAAAGGAAAAGGGAATGATAAACGTCAAAATATTGCTAAATTCGATGATTTCTCGTACGAAACAAAATGCAAGAAAACTTGCTTAAAATGCAATATTATGCGAAATTCTGAGATTTGAAGGCCAAATCACATATCGTGATACTACATGAAATAGTATCGAAATATTGGTAAAAATGAATGTATTTACGTAATATCAAACTACATGAAAAACGTGAAAAAAGTCACGATTATACCAAATTTGAGGATTTTAACTTCGAATCATAAAGCGAGGTTTCGTACTATTTAGATCCATGAAAAGACATATGACAATGTTGTTTCCAATACAAATTATAAAAATCAATGTGTTTTCATTAGAATTAACTAAAATGTTCCTGATTTTCCGTTTATATTACCGATGGAAGATGTCCACGTAAAACCGCTCTGAAACGTCGATATATGCAATAAAAACAGAACTTCTCCCCTTTTCAATATCTTAATCAGTATTTTAAAGAGAAACAAATAGATGATTGAAAATGAAGTATTTAAGGTTATAATCTAATCAATTATGTGTTTGCATCATTTTTATTGTATATTTATTGAGTTAATACTAATAAACAGAAAATTCACAAAAACGTGGAAAAACGGCAAAATATTGCCTAATTCGATGATATTTTGATTAAATCACATAAAGGAAAAGGGAATGATAAACGTCAAAATATTGTTAAATTCGATGATTTCTCGTACGAAACAAAATTGCAAGAAAACTTGCTTAAAATGCAATATTATGCGAAATTCTGATATTTGAAGGCCAAATCACATATCGTGATACTACATGAAATAGTATCGAAATATTGGTAAAAATGAATATATTTACGTAATATCAGACTACATGAAAAACGTGAAAAAAGTCACGTTTATACCAAATTTGAGGATTTTAACTTCGAATCATAATGCAAGGTTTCGTATTATTTAGATCCAAGAAAAGACATATGACAATGTTGTTTCCAATACAAATGATAAAAATCAATGTGTTTTCATTAGAATTAACTGAAATGTTCCTGATTTTCCGTTCATATTACCGATGGAAGATGTACACGTAAAACCGCTCTAATCCGGCTGAAACGTCGATATATGCAATCAAAACAGAACTTCTCCCCTTTTCAATATCTTACTCAGTATTTTAAAGAGAAACAAATAGATGATTGTAAATGAAGTATTTAAGGTTATAATCTAATCAATTATGTGTTTGCATCATTTTTATTGTATATGTATTGAGTTAATACTAATAAACTGAAAATTCACAAAAACGTGGAAAAACGGCAAAATATTGCCTAATTCGATGATATTTTGATTAAATCACATAAAGGAAAAGGGAATGATAAACGTCAAAATATTGCTAAATTCGATGATTTCTCGTACGAAACAAAATGCAAGAAAACTTGCTTAAAATGCAATATTATGCGAAATTCTGAGATTTGAAGGCCAAATCACATATCGTGATACTACATGAAATAGTATCGAATTATTGGTAAAAATGAATATATTTAAGTAATATCAAACTACATGAAAAACGTGAAAAAAGTCACGATTATACCAAATTTGAGGATTTTAACTTCGAATCATAAAGCGAGGTTTCGTACTATTTAGATCCATGAAAAGACATATGACAATGTTGTTTCCAATACAAATTATAAAAATCAATGTGTTTTCATTAGAATTAACTAAAATGTTCCTGATTTTTCGTTTATATTACCGATGGAAGATGTCCACGTAAAACCGCTCTGAAACGTCGATATATGCAATAAAAACAGAACTTCTCCCCTTTTCAATATCTTAATCAGTATTTTAAAGAGAAACAAATAGATGATTGAAAATGAAGTATTTAAGGTTATAATATAATGAATTATGTGTTTGCATCATTTTTATTGTATATGTATTGAGTTAATACTAATAAACTGAAAATTCACAAAAACGTGGAAAAACGGCAAAATATTGCCTAATTCGATGATATTTTGATTAAATCACATTAAGGAAAAGGGAATGATAAACGTCAAAATATTGCTAAATTCGATGATATCTCGTACGAAACAAAATGCAAGAAAACTTTCTTAAAATGCAATATTATGCAAA
This sequence comes from Procambarus clarkii, assembly GCF_040958095.1. Lineage (NCBI taxonomy): Eukaryota > Metazoa > Arthropoda > Malacostraca > Decapoda > Cambaridae > Procambarus > Procambarus clarkii. Next base: position 36,246 of record NW_027189852.1, on the reverse strand, counting down.
ATTCTGAGATTTGAAGGCCAAATCACATATCGTGATACTACATGAAATAGTATCGAAATACTGGTAAAAATGAATATATTTACGTAATATCAAACTACATGAAAAACGTGAAAAAAGTCACGATTATACCAAATTTGAGGATTTTAACTTCGAATCATAAAGCGAGGTTTCGTACTATTTAGATCCATGAAAAGACATATGACAATGTTGTTTCCAATACAAATTATAAAAATCAATGTGTTTTCATTAGAATTAACTAAAATGTTCCTGATTTTCCGTTTATATTACCGATGGAAGATGTCCACGTAAAACCGCTCTGAAACGTCGATATATGCAATAAAAACAGAACTTCTCCCCTTTTCAATATCTTAATCAGTATTTTAAAGAGAAACAAATAGATGATTGAAAATGAAGTATTTAAGGTTATAATCTAATCAATTATGTGTTTGCATCATTTTTATTGTATATTTATTGAGTTAATACTAATAAACTGAAAATTCACAAAAACGTGGAAAAACGGCAAAATATTGCCTAATTCGATGATATTTTGATTAAATCACATAAAGGAAAAGGGAATGATAAACGTCAAAATATTGTTAAATTCGATGATTTCTCGTACGAAACAAAATTGCAAGAAAACTTGCTTAAAATGCAATATTATGCGAAATTCTGATATTTGAAGGCCAAATCACATATCGTGATACTACATGAAATAGTATCGAAATATTGGTAAAAATGAATATATTTACGTAATATCAGACTACATGAAAAACGTGAAAAAAGTCACGTTTATACCAAATTTGAGGATTTTAACTTCGAATCATAATGCAAGGTTTCGTATTATTTAGATCCAAGAAAAGACATATGACAATGTTGTTTCCAATACAAATGATAAAAATCAATGTGTTTTCATTAGAATTAACTGAAATGTTCCTGATTTTCCGTTCATATTACCGATGGAAGATGTACACGTAAAACCGCTCTAATCCGGCTGAAACGTCGATATATGCAATAAAAACAGAACTTCTCCCCTTTTCAATATCTTACTCAGTATTTTAAAGAGAAACAAATAGATGATTGTAAATGAAGTATTTAAGGTTATAATCTAATCAATTATGTGTTTGCATCATTTTTATTGTATATGTATTGAGTTAATACTAATAAACTGAAAATTCACAAAAACGTGGAAAAACGGCAAAATATTGCCTAGTTCGATGATATTTTGATTAAATCACATAAAGGAAAAGGGAATGATAAACGTCAAAATATTGCTAAATTCGATGATTTCTCGTACGAAACAAAATGCAAGAAAACTTGCTTAAAATGCAATATTATGCGAAATTCTGAGATTTGAAGGCCAAATCACATATCGTGATACTACATGAAATAGTATCGAATTATTGGTAAAAATGAATATATTTAAGTAATATCAAACTACATGAAAAACGTGAAAAAAGTCACGATTATACCAAATTTGAGGATTTTAACTTCGAATCATAAAGCGAGGTTTCGTACTATTTAGATCCATGAAAAGACATATGACAATGTTGTTTCCAATACAAATTATAAAAATCAATGTGTTTTCATTAGAATTAACTAAAATGTTCCTGATTTTCCGTTTATATTACCGATGGAAGATGTCCACGTAAAACCGCTCTGAAACGTCGATATATGCAATAAAAACAGAACTTCTCCCCTTTTCAATATCTTAATCAGTATTTTAAAGAGAAACAAATAGATGATTGAAAATGAAGTATTTAAGGTTATAATCTAATCAATTATGTGTTTGCATCATTTTTATTGTATATTTATTGAGTTAATACTAATAAACTGAAAATTCACAAAAACGTGGAAAAACGGCAAAATATTGCCTAATTCGATGATATTTTGATTAAATCACATAAAGGAAAAGTGAATGATAAACGTCAAAATATTGTTAAATTCGATGATTTCTCGTACGAAACAAAATTGCAAGAAAACTTGCTTAAAATGCAATATTATGCGAAATTCTGATATTTGAAGGCCAAATCACATATCGTGATACTACATGAAATAGTATCGAAATATTGGTAAAAATGAATATATTTACGTAATATCAGACTACATGAAAAACGTGAAAAAAGTCACGTTTATACCAAATTTGAGGATTTTAACTTCGAATCATAATGCAAGGTTTCGTATTATTTAGATCCAAGAAAAGACATATGACAATGTTGTTTCCAATACAAATGATAAAAATCAATGTGTTTTCATTAGAATTAACTGAAATGTTCCTGATTTTCCGTTCATATTACCGATGGAAGATGTACACGTAAAACCGCTCTAATCCGGCTGAAACGTCGATATATGCAATAAAAACAGAACTTCTCCCCTTTTCAATATCTTACTCAGTATTTTAAAGAGAAACAAATAGATGATTGTAAATGAAGTATTTAAGGTTATAATCTAATCAATTATGTGTTTGCATCATTTTTATTGTATATGTATTGAGTTAATACTAATAAACTGAAAATTCACAAAAACGTGGAAAAACGGCAAAATATTGCCTAGTTCGATGATATTTTGATTAAATCACATAAAGGAAAAGGGAATGATAAACGTCAAAATATTGCTAAATTCGATGATTTCTCGTACGAAACAAAATGCAAGAAAACTTGCTTAAAATGCAATATTATGCGAAATTCTGAGATTTGAAGGCCAAATCACATATCGTGATACTACATGAAATAGTATCGAATTATTGGTAAAAATTAATATATTTAAGTAATATCAAACTACATGAAAAACGTGAAAAAAGTCACGATTATACCAAATTTGAGGATTTTAACTTCGAATCATAAAGCGAGGTTTCGTACTATTTAGATCCATGAAAAGACATATGACAATGTTGTTTCCAATACAAATTATAAAAATCAATGTGTTTTCATTAGAATTAACTAAAATGTTCCTGATTTTTCGTTTATATTACCGATGGAAGATGTCCACGTAAAACCGCTCTGAAACGTCGATATATGCAATAAAAACAGAACTTCTCCCCTTTTCAATATCTTAATCAGTATTTTAAAGAGAAACAAATAGATGATTGAAAATGAAGTATTTAAGGTTATAATATAATATAATGAATTATGTGTTTGCATCATTTTTATTGTATATGTATTGAGTTAATACTAATAAACTGAAAATTCACAAAAACGTGGAAAAACGGCAAAATATTGCCTAATTCGATGATATTTTGATTAAATCACATTAAGGAAAAGGGAATGATAAACGTCAAAATATTGCTAAATTCGATGATATCTCGTACGAAACAAAATGCAAGAAAACTTTCTTAAAATGCAATATTATGCAAAATTCTGAGATTTGAAGGCCAAATCACATATCGTGATACTACATGAAATAGTATCGAAATACTGGTAAAAATGAATATATTTACGTAATATCAAACTACATGAAAAACGTGAAAAAAGTCACGATTATACCAAATTTGAGGATTTTAACTTCGAATCATAAAGCGAGGTTTCGTGCTATTTAGATCCATGAAAAGACATATGACAATGTTGTTTCCAATACAAATTATAAAAATCAATGTGTTTTCATTAGAATTAACTAAAATGTTCCTGATTTTCCGTTTATATTACCGATGGAAGATGTACACGCAAAACCGCTCTATTCCGGCTGAAACGTCGATATATGCAATAAAAACCGAACTTCTCCCTTTTTCAATATCTTACTCAGTATTTTAACGAGAAACAAATAGATGATTGAAAATGAAGTATTTAAGGTTACTATCTAATCAATTATGTGTTTGCATCATTTTTATTGTATATTTAATGAATTAATACTAATAAACAGAAAATTCATAAAAACGTGGAAAAACGGCAAAATATATCCTAATTCGGTGATATTTTGATTAAATCACATAAAGGAAAAGGGAATGATAAACGTCAAAATATTGCTAAATTCGATGATTTCTCGTACGAAACAAAATGCAAGAAAACTTGCTTAAAATGCAATATTATGCGAAATTCTGAGATTTGAAGGCCAAATCACATATCGTGATACTACATGAAATAGTAACGAAATATTGGTAAAAATGAATATATTTACGTAATATCAAACTACATGAACAACGTGAAAAAAGTCACGATTATACCAAATTTGAGGATTTTAACTTCGAATCATAAAGCGAGGTTTCGTACGATTTAGATCCATGAAAAGACATATGACAATGTTGTTTCCAATACAAATTATAAAAATCAATGTGTTTTCATTAGAATTAACTAAAATGTTCCTGATTTTCCGTTTATATTACCGATGGAAGATGTCCACGTAAAACCGCTCTGAAACGTCGATATATGCAATAAAAACAGAACTTCTCCCCTTTTCAATATCTTAATCAGTATTTTAAAGAGAAACAAATAGATGATTGAAAATGAAGTATTTAAGGTTATAATATAATGAATTATGTGTTTGCATCATTTTTATTGTATATGTATTGAGTTAATACTAATAAACTGAAAATTCACAAAAACGTGGAAAAACGGCAAAATATTGCCTAATTCGATGATATTTTGATTAAATCACATTAAGGAAAAGGGAATGATAAACGTCAAAATATTGCTAAATTCGATGATATCTCGTACGAAACAAAATGCAAGAAAACTTTCTTAAAATGCAATATTATGCAAAATTCTGAGATTTGAAGGCCAAATCACATATCGTGATACTACATGAAATAGTATCGAAATACTGGTAAAAATGAATATATTTACGTAATATCAAACTACATGAAAAACGTGAAAAAAGTCACGATTATACCAAATTTGAGGATTTTAACTTCGAATCATAAAGCGAGGTTTCGTACTATTTAGATCCATGAAAAGACATATGACAATGTTGTTTCCAATACAAATTATAAAAATCAATGTGTTTTCATTAGAATTAACTAAAATGTTCCTGATTTTCCGTTTATATTACCGATGGAAGATGTCCACGTAAAACCGCTCTGAAACGTCGATATATGCAATAAAAACAGAACTTCTCCCCTTTTCAATATCTTAATCAGTATTTTAAAGAGAAACAAATAGATGATTGAAAATGAAGTATTTAAGGTTATAATCTAATCAATTATGTGTTTGCATCATTTTTATTGTATATTTATTGAGTTAATACTAATAAACTGAAAATTCACAAAAACGTGGAAAAACGGCAAAATATTGCCTAATTCGATGATATTTTGATTAAATCACATAAAGGAAAAGGGAATGATAAACGTCAAAATATTGTTAAATTCGATGATTTCTCGTACGAAACAAAATTGCAAGAAAACTTGCTTAAAATGCAATATTATGCGAAATTCTGATATTTGAAGGCCAAATCACATATCGTGATACTACATGAAATAGTATCGAAATATTGGTAAAAATGAATATATTTACGTAATATCAGACTACATGAAAAACGTGAAAAAAGTCACGTTTATACCAAATTTGAGGATTTTAACTTCGAATCATAATGCAAGGTTTCGTATTATTTAGATCCAAGAAAAGACATATGACAATGTTGTTTCCAATACAAATGATAAAAATCAATGTGTTTTCATTAGAATTAACTGAAATGTTCCTGATTTTCCGTTCATATTACCGATGGAAGATGTACACGTAAAACCGCTCTAATCCGGCTGAAACGTCGATATATGCAATAAAAACAGAACTTCTCCCCTTTTCAATATCTTACTCAGTATTTTAAAGAGAAACAAATAGATGATTGTAAATGAAGTATTTAAGGTTATAATCTAATCAATTATGTGTTTGCATCATTTTTATTGTATATGTATTGAGTTAATACTAATAAACTGAAAATTCACAAAAACGTGGAAAAACGGCAAAATATTGCCTAGTTCGATGATATTTTGATTAAATCACATAAAGGAAAAGGGAATGATAAACGTCAAAATATTGCTAAATTCGATGATTTCTCGTACGAAACAAAATGCAAGAAAACTTGCTTAAAATGCAATATTATGCGAAATTCTGAGATTTGAAGGCCAAATCACATATCGTGATACTACATGAAATAGTATCGAATTATTGGTAAAAATGAATATATTTAAGTAATATCAAACTACATGAAAAACGTGAAAAAAGTCACGATTATACCAAATTTGAGGATTTTAACTTCGAATCATAAAGCGAGGTTTCGTACTATTTAGATCCATGAAAAGACATATGACAATGTTGTTTCCAATACAAATTATAAAAATCAATGTGTTTTCATTAGAATTAACTAAAATGTTCCTGATTTTTCGTTTATATTACCGATGGAAGATGTCCACGTAAAACCGCTCTGAAACGTCGATATATGCAATAAAAACAGAACTTCTCCCCTTTTCAATATCTTAATCAGTATTTTAAAGAGAAACAAATAGATGATTGAAAATGAAGTATTTAAGGTTATAATATAATGAATTATGTGTTTGCATCATTTTTATTGTATATGTATTGAGTTAATACTAATAAACTGAAAATTCACAAAAACGTGGAAAAACGGCAAAATATTGCCTAATTCGATGATATTTTGATTAAATCACATTAAGGAAAAGGGAATGATAAACGTCAAAATATTGCTAAATTCGATGATATCTCGTACGAAACAAAATGCAAGAAAACTTTCTTAAAATGCAATATTATGCAAAATTCTGAGATTTGAAGGCCAAATCACATATCGTGATACTACATGAAATAGTATCGAAATACTGGTAAAAATGAATATATTTACGTAATATCAAACTACATGAAAAACGTGAAAAAAGTCACGATTATACCAAATTTGAGGATTTTAACTTCGAATCATAAAGCGAGGTTTCGTACTATTTAGATCCATGAAAAGACATATGACAATGTTGTTTCCAATACAAATTATAAAAATCAATGTGTTTTCATTAGAATTAACTAAAATGTTCCTGATTTTCCGTTTATATTACCGATGGAAGATGTCCACGTAAAACCGCTCTGAAACGTCGATATATGCAATAAAAACAGAACTTCTCCCCTTTTCAATATCTTAATCAGTATTTTAAAGAGAAACAAATAGATGATTGAAAATGAAGTATTTAAGGTTATAATCTAATCAATTATGTGTTTGCATCATTTTTATTGTATATTTATTGAGTTAATACTAATAAACTGAAAATTCACAAAAACGTGGAAAAACGGCAAAATATTGCCTAATTCGATGATATTTTGATTAAATCACATAAAGGAAAAGGGAATGATAAACGTCAAAATATTGTTAAATTCGATGATTTCTCGTACGAAACAAAATTGCAAGAAAACTTGCTTAAAATGCAATATTATGCGAAATTCTGATATTTGAAGGCCAAATCACATATCGTGATACTACATGAAATAGTATCGAAATATTGGTAAAAATGAATATATTTACGTAATATCAGACTACATGAAAAACGTGAAAAAAGTCACGTTTATACCAAATTTGAGGATTTTAACTTCGAATCATAATGCAAGGTTTCGTATTATTTAGATCCAAGAAAAGACATATGACAATGTTGTTTCCAATACAAATGATAAAAATCAATGTGTTTTCATTAGAATTAACTGAAATGTTCCTGATTTTCCGTTCATATTACCGATGGAAGATGTACACGTAAAACCGCTCTAATCCGGCTGAAACGTCGATATATGCAATAAAAACAGAACTTCTCCCCTTTTCAATATCTTACTCAGTATTTTAAAGAGAAACAAATAGATGATTGTAAATGAAGTATTTAAGGTTATAATCTAATCAATTATGTGTTTGCATCATTTTTATTGTATATGTATTGAGTTAATACTAATAAACTGAAAATTCACAAAAACGTGGAAAAACGGCAAAATATTGCCTAGTTCGATGATATTTTGATTAAATCACATAAAGGAAAAGGGAATGATAAACGTCAAAATATTGCTAAATTCGATGATTTCTCGTACGAAACAAAATGCAAGAAAACTTGCTTAAAATGCAATATTATGCGAAATTCTGAGATTTGAAGGCCAAATCACATATCGTGATACTACATGAAATAGTATCGAATTATTGGTAAAAATGAATATATTTAAGTAATATCAAACTACATGAAAAACGTGAAAAAAGTCACGATTATACCAAATTTGAGGATTTTAACTTCGAATCATAAAGCGAGGTTTCGTACTATTTAGATCCATGAAAAGACATATGACAATGTTGTTTCCAATACAAATTATAAAAATCAATGTGTTTTCATTAGAATTAACTAAAATGTTCCTGATTTTTCGTTTATATTACCGATGGAAGATGTCCACGTAAAACCGCTCTGAAACGTCGATATATGCAATAAAAACAGAACTTCTCCCCTTTTCAATATCTTAATCAGTATTTTAAAGAGAAACAAATAGATGATTGAAAATGAAGTATTTAAGGTTATAATATAATGAATTATGTGTTTGCATCATTTTTATTGTATATGTATTGAGTTAATACTAATAAACTGAAAATTCACAAAAACGTGGAAAAACGGCAAAATATTGCCTAATTCGATGATATTTTGATTAAATCACATTAAGGAAAAGGGAATGATAAACGTCAAAATATTGCTAAATTCGATGATATCTCGTACGAAACAAAATGCAAGAAAACTTTCTTAAAATGCAATATTATGCAAAATTCTGAGATTTGAAGGCCAAATCACATATCGTGATACTACATGAAATAGTATCGAAATACTGGTAAAAATGAATATATTTACGTAATATCAAACTACATGAAAAACGTGAAAAAAGTCACGATTATACCAAATTTGAGGATTTTAACTTCGAATCATAAAGCGAGGTTTCGTGCTATTTAGATCCATGAAAAGACATATGACAATGTTGTTTCCAATACAAATTATAAAAATCAATGTGTTTTCATTAGAATTAACTAAAATGTTCCTGATTTTCCGTTTATATTACCGATGGAAGATGTACACGCAAAACCGCTCTATTCCGGCTGAAACGTCGATATATGCAATAAAAACCGAACTTCTCCCTTTTTCAATATCTTACTCAGTATTTTAACGAGAAACAAATAGATGATTGAAAATGAAGTATTTAAGGTTACTATCTAATCAATTATGTGTTTGCATCATTTTTATTGTATATTTAATGAATTAATACTAATAAACAGAAAATTCATAAAAACGTGGAAAAACGGCAAAATATATCCTAATTCGGTGATATTTTGATTAAATCACATAAAGGAAAAGGGAATGATAAACGTCAAAATATTGCTAAATTCGATGATTTCTCGTACGAAACAAAATGCAAGAAAACTTGCTTAAAATGCAATATTATGCGAAATTCTGAGATTTGAAGGCCAAATCACATATCGTGATACTACATGAAATAGTAACGAAATATTGGTAAAAATGAATATATTTACGTAATATCAAACTACATGAACAACGTGAAAAAAGTCACGATTATACCAAATTTGAGGATTTTAACTTCGAATCATAAAGCGAGGTTTCGTACGATTTAGATCCATGAAAAGACATATGACAATGTTGTTTCCAATACAAATTATAAAAATCAATGTGTTTTCATTAGAATTAACTAAAATGTTCCTGATTTTCCGTTTATATTACCGATGGAAGATGTCCACGTTAAACCGCTCTAATCCGGCTGAAACGTCGATATATGCAATAAAAACAGAACTTCTCCCCTTTTCAATATCTTAATCAGTATTTTAAAGAGAAACAAATAGATGATTGTAAATGAAGTATTTAAGGTTATAATCTAATCAATTATGTGTTTGCATCATTTTTATTGTATATTTATTGAGTTAATACTAATAAACTGAAAATTCACAAAAACGTGGAAAAACGGCAAAATATTGCCTAATTCGATGATATTTTGGTTAAATCATATAAAGGAAAAGGGAATGATAAACGTCAAAATATTGCTAAATTCGATGATTTCTCGTACGAAACAAAATGCAAGAAAACTTGCTTAAAATGCAATATTATGCGAAATTCTGAGATTTGAAGGCCAAATCACATATCGTGATACTATATGAAATAGTATCGAAATATTGGTAAAAATGAATATATTTACGTAATATCAGACTACATGAAAAACGTGAAAAAAGTCACGTTTATACCAAATTTGAGGATTTTAACTTCGAATCATAATGCAAGGTTTCGTATTATTTAGATCCAAGAAAAGACATATGACAATGTTGTTTCCAATACAAATGATAAAAATTAATGTGTTTTCATTAGAATTAACTGAAATGTTCCTGATTTTCCGTTCATAATACCGATGGAAGATGTACACGTAAAACCGCTCTAATCCGGCTGAAACGTCGATATATGCAATAAAAACAGAACTTCTCCCCTTTTCAATATCTTACTCAGTATTTTAAAGAGAAACAAATAGATGATTGTAAATGAAGTATTTAAGGTTATAATCTAATCAATTATGTGTTTGCATCATTTTTATTGTATATTTATTGAGTTAATACTAATAAACAGAAAATTCACAAAAACGAGGAAAAACGGCAAAATATATCCTAATTCGATGATATTTTGATTATATCACATAAAGGAAAAGGGAATGATAAACGTCAAAATATTGCTAAATTCGATGATTTCTCGTACGAAACAAAATGCAAGAAAACTTGCTTAAAATGCAATATTATGCGAAATTCTGAGATTTGAAGGCCAAATCACATATCGTGATACTACATGAAATAGTATCGAAATATTGGTAAAAATGAATGTATTTACGTAATATCAAACTACATGAAAAACGTGAAAAAAGTCACGATTATACCAAATTTGAGGATTTTAACTTCGAATCATAAAGCGAGGTTTCGTACTATTTAGATCCATGAAAAGACATATGACAATGTTGTTTCCAATACAAATTATAAAAATCAATGTGTTTTCATTAGAATTAACTAAAATGTTCCTGATTTTCCGTTTATATTACCGATGGAAGATGTCCACGTAAAACCGCTCTAATCCGGCTGAAACGTCGATATATGCAATAAAAACAGAACTTCTCCCCTTTTCAATATCTTAATCAGTATTTTAAAGAGAAACAAATAGATGATTGAAAATTAAGTATTTAAGGTTATAATCTAATCAATTATGTGTTTGCATCATTTTTATTGTATATTTATTGAGTTAATACTAATAAACTGAAAATTCACAAAAACGTGGAAAAACGGCAAAATATTGCCTAATTCGATGATATTTTGATTAAATCACATAAAGGAAAAGGGAATGATAAACGTCAAAATATTGCTAAATTCGATGATTTCTCGTACGAAACAAAATGCAAGAAAACTTGCTTAAAATGCAATATTATGCGAAATTCTGAGATATGAAGGCCAAATCACATATCGTGATACTACATGAAATAGTATCGAAATATTGGTAAAAATGAATATATTTACGTAATATCAGACTACATGAAAAACGTGAAAAAAGTCACGTTTATACCAAATTTGAGGATTTTAACTTCGAATCATAATGCAAGGTTTCGTATTATTTAGATTCAAGAAAAGACATATGACAATGTTGTTTCCAATACAAATGATAAAAATCAATGTGTTTTCATTAGAATTAACTGAAATGTTCCTGATTTTCCGTTCATATTACCGATGGAAGATGTACACGTAAAACCGCTCTAATCCGGCTGAAACGTCGATATTTGCAATAAAAACAGAACTTCTCCCCTTTTCAATATCTTACTCAGTATTTTAAAGAGAAACAAATAGATGATTGTAAATGAAGTATTTGAAGGTTATAATCTAATCAATTATGTGTTTGCATCATTTTTATTGTATATTTAATGAATTAATACTAATAAACTGAAAATTTACAAAAACGTGGAAAAACGGCAAAATACATCCTAATTCGGTGATATTTTGATTAAATCACATAAAGGAAAAGGGAATGATAAACGTCAAAATATTGCTAAATTCGATGATTTCTCGTACGAAACAAAATGCAAGAAAACTTGCTTAAAATGCAATATTATGCGAAATTCTGAGATTTGAAGGCCAAATCACATATCGTGATACTACATGAAATAGCATCGAAATATTGGTAAAAATGAATATATTTACGTAATATCAAACTACATGAAAAACGTGAAAAAAGTCACGATTATACCAAATTTGAGGATTTTAACTTCGAATCATAAAGCGAGGTTTCGTACTATTTAGATCCATGAAAAGACATATGACAATGTTGTTTCCAATACAAATTATAAAAATCAATGTGTTTTCATTAGAATTAACTAAAATGTTCCTGATTTTCCGTTTATATTACCGATGGAAGATGTCCACGTAAAATCGCTCTATTCCGGCTGAAACGTCGATATATGCAATAAAACAGAACTTCTCCCCTTTTCAATATCTTACTCAGTATTTTAAAGAGAAACAAATAGATGATTGTAAATGAAGTATTTAAGGTTATAATCTAATCAATTATGTGTTTGCATCATTTTTATTGTATATTTATTGAGTTAATACTAATAAACTGAAAATTCACAAAAACGTGGAAAAACGGCAAAATATTGCCTAATTCGATGATATTTTGATTAAATCACATAAAGGAAAAGGGAATGATAAACGTCAAAATATTGCTAAATTCGATGATTTCTCGTACGAAACAAAATGCAAGAAAACTTGCTTAAAATGCAATATTATTCGAAATTCTGAGATTTGAAGGCCAAATCACATATCGTGATACTACATGAAATAGTATCGAAATATTGGTAAAAATGAATATATTTACGTAATATCAGACTACATGAAAAACGTGAAAAAAGTCACGTTTATACCAAATTTGAGGATTTTAACTTCGAATCATAATGCAAGGTTTCGTATTATTTAGATCCAAGAAAAGACATATGACAATGTTGTTTCCAATACAAATGATAAAAATTAATGTGTTTTCATTAGAATTAACTGAAATGTTCCTGATTTTCCGTTCATAATACCGATGGAAGATGTACACGTAAAACCGCTCTAATCCGGCTGAAACGTCGATATATGCAATAAAAACAGAACTTCTCCCCTTTTCAATATCTTACTCAGTATTTTAAAGAGAAACAAATAGATGATTGTAAATGAAGTATTTAAGGTTATAATCTAATCAATTATGTGTTTGCATCATTTTTATTGTATATTTAATGAATTAATACTAATAAACTGAAAATTTACAAAAACGTGGAAAAACGGCAAAATACATCCTAATTCGGTGATATTTTGATTAAATCACATAAAGGAAAAGGGAATGATAAACGTCAAAATATTGCTAAATTCGATGATTTCTCGTACGAAACAAAATGCAAGAAAACTTGCTTAAAATGCAATATTATGCGAAATTCTGAGATTTGAAGGCCAAATCACATATCGTGATACTACATGAAATAGCATCGAAATATTGGTAAAAATGAATATATTTACGTAATATTAAACTACATGAAAAACGTGAAAAAAGTCACGATTATACCAAATTTGAGGATTTTAACTTTGAATCATAAAGCGAGGTTTCGTACTATTTAGATCCATGAAAAGACATATGACAATGTTGTTTCCAATACAAATTATAAAAATCAATGTGTTTTCATTAGAATTAACTAAAATGTTCCTGATTTTCCGTTTATATTACCGATGGAAGATGTCCACGTAAAATCGCTCTATTCCGGCTGAAACGTCGATATATGCAATAAAACAGAACTTCTCCCCTTTTCAATATCTTACTCAGTATTTTAAAGAGAAACAAATAGATGATTGTAAATGAAGTATTTAAGGTTATAATCTAATCAATTATGTGTTTGCATCATTTTTATTGTATATTTATTGAGTTAATACTAATAAACTGAAAATTCACAAAAACGTGGAAAAACGGCAAAATATTGCCTAATTCGATGATATTTTGATTAAATCACATAAAGGAAAAGGGAATGATAAACGTCAAAATATTGCTAAATTCGATGATTTCTCGTACGAAACAAAATGCAAGAAAACTTGCTTAAAATGCAATATTATGCGAAATTCTGAGATTTGAAGGCCAAATCACATATCGTGATACTACATGAAATAGTATCGAAATATTGGTAAAAATGAATATATTTACGTAATATCAGACTACATGAAAAACGTGAAAAAAGTCACGTTTATACCAAATTTGAGGATTTTAACTTCGAATCATAATGCAAGGTTTCGTATTATTTAGATCCAAGAAAAGACATATGACAATGTTGTTTCCAATACAAATGATAAAAATTAATGTGTTTTCATTAGAATTAACTGAAATGTTCCTGATTTTCCGTTCATAATACCGATGGAAGATGTACACGTAAAACCGCTCTAATCCGGCTGAAACGTCGATATATGCAATAAAAACAGAACTTCTCCCCTTTTCAATATCTTACTCAGTATTTTAAAGAGAAACAAATAGATGATTGTAAATGAAGTATTTAAGGTTATAATCTAATCAATTATGTGTTTGCATCATTTTTATTGTATATTTATTGAGTTAATACTAATAAACAGAAAATTCACAAAAACGAGGAAAAACGGCAAAATATATCCTAATTCGATGATATTTTGATTATATCACATAAAGGAAAAGGGAATGATAAACGTCAAAATATTGCTAAATTCGATGATTTCTCGTACGAAACAAAATGCAAGAAAACTTGCTTAAAATGCAATATTATGCGAAATTCTGAGATATGAAGGCCAAATCACATATCGTGATACTACATGAAATAGTATCGAAATATTGGTAAAAATGAATATATTTACGTAATATCAGACTACATGAAAAACGTGAAAAAAGTCACGTTTACACCAAATTTGAGGATTTTAACTTCAAATCATAATGCAAGGTTTCGTATTATTTAGATTCAAGAAAAGACATATGACAATGTTGTTTCCAATACAAATGATAAAAATCAATGTGTTTTCATTAGAATTAACTGAAATGTTCCTGATTTTCCGTTCATATTACCGATGGAAGATGTACACGTAAAACCGCTCTAATCCGGCTGAAACGTCGATATATGCAATAAAAACAGAACTTCTCCCCTTTTCAATATCTTACTCAGTATTTTAAAGAGAAACAAATAGATGATTGTAAATGAAGTATTTAAGGTTATAATCTAATCAATTATGTGTTTGCATCATTTTTATTGTATATTTAATGAATTAATACTAATAAACTGAAAATTCACAAAAACGTGGAAAAACGGCAAAATATATCCTAATTCGGTGATATTTTGATTAAATCACATAAAGGAAAAGGGAATGATAAACGTCAAAATATTGCTAAATTCGATGATTTCTCGTACGAAACAAAATGCAAGAAAACTTGCTTAAAATGCAATATTATGCGAAATTCTGAGATTTGAAGGCCAAATCACATATCGTGATACTACATGAAATAGCATCGAAATATTGGTAAAAATGAATATATTTACGTAATATCAGACTACATGAAAAACGTGAAAAAAGTCACGATTATACCAAATTTGAGGATTTTAACTTCGAATCATAAAGCGAGGTTTCGTACTATTTAGATCCATGAAAAGACATATGACAATGTTGTTTCCAATACAAATTATAAAAATCAATGTGTTTTCATTAGAATTAACTAAAATGTTCCTGATTTTCCGTTTATATTACCGATGGAAGATGTCCACGTAAAACCGCTCTAATCCGGCTGAAACGTCGATATATGCAATAAAAACAGAACTTCTCCCCTTTTCAATATCTTAATCAGTATTTTAAAGAGAAACAAATAGATGATTGAAAATGAAGTATTTAAGGTTATAATCTAATCAATTATGTGTTTGCATCATTTTTATTGTATATTTATTGAGTTAATACTAATAAACTGAAAATTCACAAAAACGTGGAAAAAACGGCAAAATATTGCCTAATTCGATGATATTTTGATTAAATCACATAAAGGAAAAGGGAATGATAAACGTCAAAATATTGCTAAATTCGATGATTTCTCGTACGAAACAAAATGCAAGAAAACTTGCTTAAAATGCAATATTATGCGAAATTCTGAGATATGAAGGCCAAATCACATATCGTGATACTACATGAAATAGTATCGAAATATTGGTAAAAATGAATATATTTACGTAATATCAGACTACATGAAAAACGTGAAAAAAGTCACGTTTATACCAAATTTGAGGATTTTAACTTCGAATCATAATGCAAGGTTTCGTATTATTTAGATTCAAGAAAAGACATATGACAATGTTGTTTCCAATACAAATGATAAAAATCAATGTGTTTTCATTAGAATTAACTGAAATGTTCCTGATTTTCCGTTCATATTACCGATGGAAGATGTACACGTAAAACCGCTCTAATCCGGCTGAAACGTCGATATATGCAATAAAAACAGAACTTCTCCCCTTTTTAATATCTTAATCAGTATTTTAAAGAGAAACAAATAGATGATTGAAAATGAAGTATTTAAGGTTATAATCTAATCAATTATGTGTTTGCATCATTTTTATTGTATATTTATTGAGTTAATACTAATAAACTGAAAATTCACAAAAACGTGGAAAAACGGCAAAATATTGCCTAATTCGATGATATTTTGATTAAATCACATAAAGGAAAAGGGAATGATAAACGTCAAAATATTGCTAAATTCGATGATTTCTCGTACGAAACAAAATGCAAGAAAACTTGCTTAAAATGCAATATTATGCGAAATTCTGAGATTTGAAGGCTAAATCACATATCGTGATACTACATGAAATAGCATCGAAATATTGGTAAAAATGAATATATTTACGTAATATCAAACTACATGAACAACGTGAAAAAAGTCACGATTATACCAAATTTGAGGATTTTAACTTCGAATCATAAAGCGAGGTTTCGTACTATTTAGATCCATGAAAAGACATATGACAATGTTGTTTCCAATACAAATTATAAAAATCAATGTGTTTTCATTAGAATTAACTAAAATGTTCCTGATTTTCCGTTTATATTACCGATGGAAGATGTCCACGTAAAATCGCTCTATTCCGGCTGAAACGTCGATATATGCAATAAAACAGAACTTCTCCCCTTTTCAATATCTTACTCAGTATTTTAAAGAGAAACAAATAGATGATTGTAAATGAAGTATTTAAGGTTATAATCTAATCAATTATGTGTTTGCATCATTTTTATTGTATATTTATTGAGTTAATACTAATAAACTGAAAATTCACAAAAACGTGGAAAAACGGCAAAATATTGCCTAATTCGATGATATTTTGATTAAATCACATAAAGGAAAAGGGAATGATAAACGTCAAAATATTGCTAAATTCGATGATTTCTCGTACGAAACAAAATGCAAGAAAACTTGCTTAAAATGCAATATTATGCAAAATTCTGAGATTTGAAGGCCACATCACATATCGTGATACTACATGAAATAGTATCGAAATATTGGTAAAATGAATATATTTACGTAATATCAAACTACATGATAAACGTGAAAAAAGTCACGATTATACCAAATTTGAGGATTTTAACTTCGAATCATAAAGCGAGGTTTCGTACTATTTAGATCCATGAAAAGACATATGACAATGTTGTTTCCAATACAAATTATAAAAATCAATGTGTTTTCATTAGAATTAACTAAAATGTTCCTGATTTTCCGTTTATATTACCGATGGAAGATGTACACGCAAAACCGCTCTATTCCGGCTGAAACGTCGATGTATGCAATAAAAACCGAACTTCTCCCTTTTTCAATATCTTACTCAGTATTTTAACGAGAAACAAATAGATGATTGAAAATTAAGTATTTAAGGTTACTATCTAATCAATTATGTGATTGCATCATTTTTATTGTATATTTAATGAATTAATACTAATAAACTGAAAATTCACAAAAACGTGGAAAAACGGCAAAATATATCCTAATTCGGTGATATTTTGATTAAATCACATAAAGGAAAAGGGAATGATAAACGTCAAAATATTGCTAAATTCGATGATTTCTCGTACGAAACAAAATGCAAGAAAACTTGCTTAAAATGCAATATTATGCGAAATTCTGAGATTTGAAGGCCAAATCACATATCGTGATACTACATGAAATAGTATCGAAATATTGGTAAAAATGAATATATTTACGTAATATCAAACTACATGAAAAACGTGAAAAAAGTCACGATTATACCAAATTTGAGGATTTTAACTTCGAATCATAAAGCGAGGTTTCGTACTATTTAGATCCATGAAAAGACATATGACAATGTTGTTTCCAATACAAATTATAAAAATCAATGTGTTTTCATTAGGATTAACTAAAATGTTCCTGATTTTCCGTTTATATTACCGATGGAAGATGTACACGCAAAACCGCTCTATTCCGGCTGAAACGTCGATATATGCAATAAAAACCGAAATTCTCCCTTTTTCAATATCTTACTCAGTATTTTAACGAGAAACAAATAGATGATTGAAAATGAAGTATTTAAGGTTACTATCTAATCAATTATGTGATTGCATCATTTTTATTGTATATTTAATTAATTAATACTAATAAACTGAAAATTCACAAAAACGTGGAAAAACGGCAAAATATATCCTAATTCGGTGATATTTTGATTAAATCACATAAAGGAACAGAGAATGATAAACGTCAAAATATTGCTAAATTCGATGATTTCTCGTACGAAACAAAATGCAAGAAAACTTGCTTAAATTGCAATATTATGCGAAATTCTGAGATTTGAAGGCCAAATCACATATCGTGATACTACATGAAATAGCATCGAAATATTGGTAAAAATGAATATATTTACGTAATATCAAACTACATGAAAAACGTGAAAAAAGTCACGATTACACCAAATTTGAGGATTTTAACTTCGAATCATAAAGCGAGGTTTCGTACTATTTAGATCCATGAAAAGACATATGACAATGTTGTTTCCAATACAAATTATAAAAATCAATGTGTTTTCATTAGAATTAACTAAAATGTTCCTGATTTTCCGTTTATATTACCGATGGAAGATGTACACGCAAAACCGCTCTATTCCGGCTGAAACGTCGATATATGCAATAAAAACCGAACTTCTCCCTTTTTCAATATCTTACTCAGTATTTTAACGAGAAACAAATAGATGATTGAAAATTAAGTATTTAAGGTTACTATCTAATCAATTATGTGATTGCATAATTTTTATTGTATATTTAATGAATTAATACTAATAAACTGAAAATTCACAAAAACGTGGAAAAACGGCAAAATATATCCTAATTCGGTGATATTTTGATTAAATCACATAAAGGAAAAGGGAATGATAAACGTCAAAATATTGCTAAATTCGATGATTTCTCGTACGAAACAAAATGCAAGAAAACTTGCTTAAAATGCAATATTATGCGAAATTCTGAGATTTGAAGGCCAAATCACATATCGTGATACTACATGAAATAGTATCGAAATATTGGTAAAAATGAATGTATTTACGTAATATCAAACTACATGAAAAACGTGAAAAAAGTCACGATTATACCAAATTTGAGGATTTTAACTTCGAATCATAAAGCGAGGTTTCGTACTATTTAGATCCATGAAAAGACATATGACAATGTTGTTTCCAATACAAATTATAAAAATCAATGTGTTTTCATTAGAATTAACTAAAATGTTCCTGATTTTCCGTTTATATTACCGATGGAAGATGTCCACGTAAAACCGCTCTGAAACGTCGATATATGCAATAAAAACAGAACTTCTCCCCTTTTCAATATCTTAATCAGTATTTTAAAGAGAAACAAATAGATGATTGAAAATGAAGTATTTAAGGTTATAATCTAATCAATTATGTGTTTGCATCATTTTTATTGTATATTTATTGAGTTAATACTAATAAACTGAAAATTCACAAAAACGTGGAAAAACGGCAAAATATTGCCTAATTCGATGATATTTTGATTAAATCACATAAAGGAAAAGGGAATGATAAACGTCAAAATATTGTTAAATTCGATGATTTCTCGTACGAAACAAAATTGCAAGAAAACTTGCTTAAAATGCAATATTATGCGAAATTCTGATATTTGAAGGCCAAATCACATATCGTGATACTACATGAAATAGCATCGAAATATTGGTAAAAATGAATATATTTACGTAATATCAAACTACATGAACAACGTGAAAAAAGTCACGATTATACCAAATTTGAGGATTTTAACTTCGAATCATAAAGCGAGGTTTCGTACTATTTAGATCCATGAAAAGACATATGACAATGTTGTTTCCAATACAAATTATAAAAATCAATGTGTTTTCATTAGAATTAACTAAAATGTTCCTGATTTTCCGTTTATATTACCGATGGAAGATGTCCACGTAAAATCGCTCTATTCCGGCTGAAACGTCGATATATGCAATAAAACAGAACTTCTCCCCTTTTCAATATCTTACTCAGTATTTTAAAGAGAAACAAATAGATGATTGTAAATGAAGTATTTAAGGTTATAATCTAATCAATTATGTGTTTGCATCATTTTTATTGTATATTTATTGAGTTAATACTAATAAACTGAAAATTCACAAAAACGTGGAAAAACGGCAAAATATTGCCTAATTCGATGATATTTTGATTAAATCACATAAAGGAAAAGGGAATGATAAACGTCAAAATATTGCTAAATTCGATGATTTCTCATACGAAACAAAATGCAAGAAAACTTGCTTAAAATGCAATATTATGCAAAATTCTGAGATTTGAAGGCCACATCACATATCGTGATACTACATGAAATAGTATCGAAATATTGGTAAAATGAATATATTTACGTAATATCAAACTACATGAAAAACGTGAAAAAAGTCACGATTATACCAAATTTGAGGATTTTAACTTCGAATCATAAAGCGAGGTTTCGTACTATTTAGATCCATGAAAAGACATATGACAATGTTGTTTCCAATACAAATTATAAAAATCAATGTGTTTTCATTAGAATTAACTAAAATGTTCCTGATTTTCCGTTTATATTACCGATGGAAGATGTACACGCAAAACCGCTCTATTCCGGCTGAAACGTCGATGTATGCAATAAAAACCGAACTTCTCCCTTTTTCAATATCTTACTCAGTATTTTAACGAGAAACAAATAGATGATTGAAAATTAAGTATTTAAGGTTACTATCTAATCAATTATGTGATTGCATCATTTTTATTGTATATTTAATGAATTAATACTAATAAACTGAAAATTCACAAAAACGTGGAAAAACGGCAAAATATATCCTAATTCGGTGATATTTTGATTAAATCACATAAAGGAAAAGGGAATGATAAACGTCAAAATATTGCTAAATTCGATGATTTCTCGTACGAAACAAAATGCAAGAAAACTTGCTTAAAATGCAATATTATGCGAAATTCTGAGATTTGAAGGCCAAATCACATATCGTGATACTACATGAAATAGCATCGAAATATTGGTAAAAATGAATATATTTACGTAATATCAAACTACATGAAAAACGTGAAAAAAGTCACGATTACACCAAATTTGAGGATTTTAACTTCGAATCATAAAGCGAGGTTTCGTACTATTTAGATCCATGAAAAGACATATGACAATGTTGTTTCCAATACAAATTATAAAAATCAATGTGTTTTCATTAGAATTAACTAAAATGTTCCTGATTTTCCGTTTATATTACCGATGGAAGATGTCCACGTAAAACCGCTCTGAAACGTCGATATATGCAATAAAAACAGAACTTCTCCCCTTTTCAATATCTTAATCAGTATTTTAAAGAGAAACAAATAGATGATTGAAAATGAAGTATTTAAGGTTATAATCTAATCAATTATGTGTTTGCATCATTTTTATTGTATATTTATTGAGTTAATACTAATAAACTGAAAATTCACAAAAACGTGGAAAAACGGCAAAATATTGCCTAATTCGATGATATTTTGATTAAATCACATAAAGGAAAAGGGAATGATAAACGTCAAAATATTGTTAAATTCGATGATTTCTCGTACGAAACAAAATTGCAAGAAAACTTGCTTAAAATGCAATATTATGCGAAATTCTGATATTTGAAGGCCAAATCACATATCGTGATACTACATGAAATAGCATCGAAATATTGGTAAAAATGAATATATTTACGTAATATCAAACTACATGAACAACGTGAAAAAAGTCACGATTATACCAAATTTGAGGATTTTAACTTCGAATCATAAAGCGAGGTTTCGTACTATTTAGATCCATGAAAAGACATATGACAATGTTGTTTCCAATACAAATTATAAAAATCAATGTGTTTTCATTAGAATTAACTAAAATGTTCCTGATTTTCCGTTTATATTACCGATGGAAGATGTCCACGTAAAATCGCTCTATTCCGGCTGAAACGTCGATATATGCAATAAAACAGAACTTCTCCCCTTTTCAATATCTTACTCAGTATTTTAAAGAGAAACAAATAGATGATTGTAAATGAAGTATTTAAGGTTATAATCTAATCAATTATGTGTTTGCATCATTTTTATTGTATATTTATTGAGTTAATACTAATAAACTGAAAATTCACAAAAACGTGGAAAAACGGCAAAATATTGCCTAATTCGATGATATTTTGATTAAATCACATAAAGGAAAAGGGAATGATAAACGTCAAAATATTGCTAAATTCGATGATTTCTCGTACGAAACAAAATGCAAGAAAACTTGCTTAAAATGCAATATTATGCAAAATTCTGAGATTTGAAGGCCACATCACATATCGTGATACTACATGAAATAGTATCGAAATATTGGTAAAATGAATATATTTACGTAATATCAAACTACATGAAAAACGTGAAAAAAGTCACGATTATACCAAATTTGAGGATTTTAACTTCGAATCATAAAGCGAGGTTTCGTACTATTTAGATCCATGAAAAGACATATGACAATGTTGTTTCCAATACAAATTATAAAAATCAATGTGTTTTCATTAGAATTAACTAAAATGTTCCTGATTTTCCGTTTATATTACCGATGGAAGATGTACACGCAAAACCGCTCTATTCCGGCTGAAACGTCGATGTATGCAATAAAAACCGAACTTCTCCCTTTTTCAATATCTTACTCAGTATTTTAACGAGAAACAAATAGATGATTGAAAATTAAGTATTTAAGGTTACTATCTAATCAATTATGTGATTGCATCATTTTTATTGTATATTTAATGAATTAATACTAATAAACTGAAAATTCACAAAAACGTGGAAAAACGGCAAAATATATCCTAATTCGGTGATATTTTGATTAAATCACATAAAGGAAAAGGGAATGATAAACGTCAAAATATTGCTAAATTCGATGATTTCTCGTACGAAACAAAATGCAAGAAAACTTGCTTAAAATGCAATATTATGCGAAATTCTGAGATTTGAAGGCCAAATCACATATCGTGATACTACATGAAATAGCATCGAAATATTGGTAAAAATGAATATATTTACGTAATATCAAACTACATGAAAAACGTGAAAAAAGTCACGATTACACCAAATTTGAGGATTTTAACTTCGAATCATAAAGCGAGGTTTCGTACTATTTAGATCCATGAAAAGACATATGACAATGTTGTTTCCAATACAAATTATAAAAATCAATGTGTTTTCATTAGAATTAACTAAAATGTTCCTGATTTTCCGTTTATATTACCGATGGAAGATGTACACGCAAAACCGCTCTATTCCGGCTGAAACGTCGATATATGCAATAAAAACCGAACTTCTCCCTTTTTCAATATCTTACTCAGTATTTTAACGAGAAACAAATAGATGATTGAAAATTAAGTATTTAAGGTTACTATCTAATCAATTATGTGATTGCATCATTTTTATTGTATATTTAATGAATTAATACTAATAAACTGAAAATTCACAAAAACGTGGAAAAACGGCAAAATATATCCTAATTCGGTGATATTTTGATTAAATCACATAAAGGAAAAGGGAATGATAAACGTCAAAATATTGCTAAATTCGATGATTTCTCGTACGAAACAAAATGCAAGAAAACTTGCTTAAAATGCAATATTATGCGAAATTCTGAGATTTGAAGGCCAAATCACATATCGTGATACTACATGAAATAGTATCGAAATATTGGTAAAAATGAATGTATTTACGTAATATCAAACTACATGAAAAACGTGAAAAAAGTCACGATTATACCAAATTTGAGGATTTTAACTTCGAATCATAAAGCGAGGTTTCGTACTATTTAGATCCATGAAAGACATATGACAATGTTGTTTCCAATACAAATTATAAAAATCAATGTGTTTTCATTAGAATTAACTAAAATGTTCCTGATTTTCCGTTTATATTACCGATGGAAGATGTCCACGTAAAACCGCTCTAATCCGGCTGAAACGTCGATATATGCAATAAAAACAGAACTTCTCCCCTTTTCAATATCTTACTCAGTATTTTAAAGAGAAACAAATAGATGATTGTAAATGAAGTATTTAAGGTTATAATCTAATCAATTATGTGTTTGCATCATTTTTATTGTATATGTATTGAGTTAATACTAATAAACTGAAAATTCACAAAAACGTGGAAAAACGGCAAAATATTGCCTAATTCGATGATATTTTGATTAAATCACATAAAGGAAAAGGGAATGATAAACGTCAAAATATTGCTAAATTCGATGATTTCTCGTACGAAACATAATGCAAGAAAACTTGCTTAAAATGCAATATTATGCGAAATTCTGAGATTTGAAGGCCAAATCACATATCGTGATACTACATGAAATAGTATCGAAATATTGGTAAAAATGAATATATTTACGTAATATCAGACTACATGAAAAACGTGAAAAAAGTCACGTTTATACCAAATTTGAGGATTATAACTTCGAATCATAATGCAAGGTTTCGTATTATTTAGATCAAAGAAAAGACATATGACAATGTTGTTTCCAATACAAATGATAAAAATTAATGTGTTTTCATTAGAATTAACTGAAATGTTCCTGATTTTCCGTTCATATTACCGATAGAAGATGTACACATAAAACCGCTCTAATCCGGCTGAAACGTCGATATATGCAATAAAAACAGAACTTCTCCCCTTTTCAATATCTTACTCAGTATTTTAAAGAGAAACAAATAGATGATTGTAAATGAAGTATTTAAGGTTATAATCTAATCAATTATGTGTTTGCATCATTTTTATTGTATATTTATTGAGTTAATACTAATAAACTGAAAATTCACAAAAACGTGGAAAAACGGCAAAATATATCCTAATTCGATGATATTTTGATTATATCACATAAAGGAAAAGGGAATGATAAACGTCAAAATATTGCTAAATTCGATGATTTTTCGTACGAAACAAAATGCAAGAAAACTTGCTTAAAATGCAATATTATGCGAAATTCTGAGATTTGAAGGCCAAATCACATATCGTGATACTACATGAAATAGTATCGAAATATTGGTAAAAATGAATATATTTACGTAATATCAAACTACATGAAAAACGTGAAAAAAGTCACGATTATACCAAATTTGAGGATTTTAACTTCGAATCATAAAGCGAGGTTTCGTACTATTTAGATCCATGGAAAGACATATGACAATGTTGTTTCCAATACAAATTATAAAAATCAATGTGTTTTCATTAGAATTAACTAAAATGTTCCTGATTTTTCGTTTATATTACCGATGGAAGATGTCCACGTAAAACCGCTCTGAAACGTCGATATATGCAATAAAAACAGAACTTCTCCCCTTTTCAATATCTTAATCAGTATTTTAAAGAGAAACAAATAGATGATTGAAAATGAAGTATTTAAGGTTATAATCTAATCAATTATGTGTTTGCATCATTTTTATTGTATATTTATTGAGTTAATACTAATAAACTGAAAATTCACAAAAACGTGGAAAAACGGCAAAATATTGCCTAATTCGATGATATTTTGATTAAATCACATAAACGAAAAGGGAATGATAAACGTCAAAATATTGCTAAATTCGATGATTTCTCGTACGAAACAAAATGCAAGAAAACTTGCTTAAAATGCAATATTATGCGAAATTCTGAGATTTGAAGGCCAAATCACATATCGTGATACTACATGAAATAGTATCGAAATATTGGTAAAAATGAATATATTTACGTAATATCAGACTACATGAAAAACGTGAAAAAAATCACGTTTATACCAAATTTGAGGATTTTAACTTCGAATCATAATGCAAGGTTTCGTATTATTTTATCCAAGAAAAGACATATGACAATGTTGTTTCCAATACAAATGATAAAAATCAATGTGTTTTCATTAGAATTAACTGAAATGTTCCTGATTTTCCGTTCATATTACCGATGGAAGATGTACACGTAAAACCGCTCTAATCCGGCTGAAACGTCGATATATGCAATAAAAACAGAACTTCTCCCCTTTTCAATATCTTACTCAGTATTTTAAAGAGAAACAAATAGATGATTGTAAATGAAGTATTTAAGGTTATAATCTAATCAATTATGTGTTTGCATCATTTTTATTGTATATGTATTGAGTTAATACTAATAAACTGAAAATTCACAAAAACGTGGAAAAACGGCAAAATATTGCCTAATTCGATGATATTTTGATTAAATCACATAAAGGAAAAGGGAATGATAAACGTCAAAATATTGCTAAATTCGATGATTTCTCGTACGAAACAAAATGCAAGAAAACTTGCTTAAAATGCAATATTATGCGAAATTCTGAGATTTGAAGGCCAAATCACATATCGTGATACTACATGAAATAGTATCGAAATATTGGTAAAAATGAATATATTTACGTAATATCAAACTACATGAAGAACGTGAAAAAAGTCACGATTATACCAAATTTGAGGATTTTAACTTCGAATCATAAAGCGAGGTTTCGTACTATTTAGATCCAAGAAAAGACATATGACAATGTTGTTTCCAATACAAATGATAAAAATCAATGTGTTTTCATTAGAATTAACTGAAATGTTCCTGATTTTCCGTTCATATTACCGATGGAAGATGTACACGTAAAACCGCTCTAATCCGGCTGAAACGTCGATATATGCAATAAAAACAGAACTTCTCCCCTTTTCAATATCTTACTCAGTATTTTAAAGAAAAACAAATAGATGATTGTAAATGAAGTATTTAAGGTTATAATCTAATCAATTATGTGTTTGCATCATTTTTATTGTATATGTATTGAGTTAATACTAATAAACTGAAAATTCACAAAAACGTGGAAAAACGGCAAAATATTGCCTAATTCGATGATATTTTGATTAAATCACATAAAGGAAAAGGGAATGATAAACGTCAAAATATTGCTAAATTCGATGATTTGTCGTACGAAACAAAATGCAAGAAAACTTGCTTAAAATGCAATATTATGCGAAATTCTGAGATTTGAAGGCCAAATCACATATCGTGATACTACATGAAATAGTATCGAAATATTGGTAAAAATGAATATATTTACGTAATATCAGACTACATGAAAAACGTGAAAAAAGTCACGTTTATACCAAATTTGAGGATTTTAACTTCGAATCATAATGCAAGGTTTCGTATTATTTAGATCAAAGAAAAGACATATGACAATGTTGTTTTCAATACAAATGATAAAAATTAATGTGTTTTCATTAGAATTAACTGAAATGTTCCTGATTTTCCGTTCATATTACCGATGGAAGATGTACACATAAAACCGCTCTAATCCGGCTGAAACGTCGATATATGCAATAAAAACAGAACTTCTCCCCTTTTCAATATCTTACTCAGTATTTTAAAGAGAAACAAATAGATGATTGTAAATGAAGTATTTAAGGTTATAATCTAATCAATTATGTGTTTGCATCATTTTTATTGTATATTTATTGAGTTAATACTAATAAACTGAAAATTCACAAAAACGTGGAAAAACGGCAAAATATTGCCTAATTCGATGATATTTTGATTAAATCACATAAAGGAAAAGGGAATGATAAACGTCAAAATATTGCTAAATTCGATGATTTCTCGTACGAAACAAAATTGCAAGAAAACTTGCTTAAAATGCAATATTATGCGAAATTCTGATATTTGAAGGCCAAATCACATATCGTGATACTACATGAAATAGTATCGAAATATTGGTAAAAATGAATATATTTACGTAATATCAGACTACATGAAAAACGTGAAAAAAGTCACGTTTATACCAAATTTGAGGATTTTAACTTCGAATCATAATGCAAGGTTTCGTATTATTTAGATCCAAGAAAAGACATATGACAATGTTGTTTCCAATACAAATGATAAAAATCAATGTGTTTTCATTAGAATTAACTGAAATGTTCCTGATTTTCCGTTCATATTACCGATGGAAGATGTACACGTAAAACCGCTCTAATCCGGCTGAAACGTCGATATATGCAATAAAAACAGAACTTCTCCCCTTTTCAATATCTTACTCAGTATTTTAAAGAGAAACAAATAGATGATTGTAAATGAAGTATTTAAGGTTATAATCTAATCAATTATGTGTTTGCATCATTTTTATTGTATATGTATTGAGTTAATACTAATAAACTGAAAATTCACAAAAACGTGGAAAAACGGCAAAATATTGCCTAATTCGATGATATTTTGATTAAATCACATAAAGGAAAAGGGAATGATAAACGTCAAAATATTGCTAAATTCGATGATTTCTCGTACGAAACAAAATGCAAGAAAACTTGCTTAAAATGCAATATTATGCGAAATTCTGAGATTTGAAGGCCAAATCACATATCGTGATACTACATGAAATAGTATCGAATTATTGGTAAAAATGAATATATTTAAGTAATATCAAACTACATGAAAAACGTGAAAAAAGTCACGATTATACCAAATTTGAGGATTTTAACTTCGAATCATAAAGCTAGGTTTCGTACTATTTAGATCCATGAAAAGACATATGACAATGTTGTTTCCAATACAAATTATAAAAATCAATGTGTTTTCATTAGAATTAACTAAAATGTTCCTGATTTTCCGTTTATATTACCGATGGAAGATGTCCACGTAACACCGCTCTAATCCGGCTGAAACGTCGATATATGCAATAAAAACAGAACTTCTCCCCTTTTCAATATCTTACTCAGTATTTTAAAGAGAAACAAATAGATGATTGTAAATGAAGTATTTAAGGTTATAATCTAATCAATTATGTGTTTGCATCATTTTTATTGTATATGTATTGAGTTAATACTAATAAACTGAAAATTCACAAAAACGTGGAAAAACGGCAAAATATTGCCTAATTCGATGATATTTTGATTAAATCACATAAAGGAAAAGGGAATGATAAACGTCAAAATATTGCTAAATTCGATGATTTCTCGTACGAAACAAAATGCAAGAAAACTTGCTTAAAATGCAATATTATGCGAAATTCTGAGATTTGAAGGCCAAATCACATATCGTGATACTACATGAAATAGTATCGAATTATTGGTAAAAATGAATATATTTACGTAATATCAGACTTCATGAAAAACGTGAAAAAAGTCACGTTTATACCAAAATTGAGGATTTTAACTTCGAATCATAATGCAAGGTTTCGTATTATTTAGATCCAAGAAAAGACATATGACAATGTTGTTTCCAATACAAATGATAAAAATTAATGTGTTTTCATTAGAATTAACTGAAATGTTCCTGATTTTCCGTTCATATTACCGATGGAAGATGTACACGTAAAACCGCTCTAATCCGGCTGAAACGTCGATATATGCAATAAAAACAGAACTTCTCCCCTTTTCAATATCTTACTCAGTATTTTAAAGAGAAACAAATAGATGATTGTAAATGAAGTATTTAAGGTTATAATCTAATCAATTATGTGTTTGCATCATTTTTATTGTATATGTATTGAGTTAATACTAATAAACTGAAAATTCACAAAAACGTGGAAAAACGGCAAAATATTGCCTAATTCGATGATATTTTGATTAAATCACATAAAGGAAAAGGGAATGATAAACGTCAAAATATTGCTAAATTCGATGATTTCTCGTACGAAACAAAATGCAAGAAAACTTGCTTAAAATGCAATATTATGCGAAATTCTGAGATTTGAAGGCCAAATCACATATCGTGATACTACATGAAATAGTATCGAAATATTGGTAAAAATGAATATATTTACGTAATATCAGACTACATGAAAAACGTGAAAAAAGTCACGTTTATACCAAATTTGAGGATTTTAACTTCGAATCATAATGCAAGGTTTCGTATTATTTAGATCAAAGAAAAGACATATGACAATGTTGTTTTCAATACAAATGATAAAAATTAATGTGTTTTCATTAGAATTAACTGAAATGTTCCTGATTTTCCGTTCATATTACCGATGGAAGATGTACACATAAAACCGCTCTAATCCGGCTGAAACGTCGATATATGCAATAAAAACAGAACTTCTCCCCTTTTCAATATCTTACTCAGTATTTTAAAGAGAAACAAATAGATGATTGTAAATGAAGTATTTAAGGTTATAATCTAATCAATTATGTGTTTGCATCATTTTTATTGTATATTTATTGAGTTAATACTAATAAACTGAAAATTCAAAAAACGTGGAAAAACGGCAAAATATATCCTAATTCGATGATATTTTGATTATATCACATAAAGGAAAAGGGAATGATAAACGTCAAAATATTGCTAAATTCGATGATTTTTCGTACGAAACAAAATGCAAGAAAACTTGCTTAAAATGCAATATTATTCGAAATTCTGAGATTTGAAGGCCAAATCACATATCGTGATACTACATGAAATAGTATCGAAATATTGGTAAAAATGACTATATTTACGTAATATCAAACTACATGAAAAACGTGAAAAAAGTCACGATTATACCAAATTTGAGGATTTTAACTTCGAATCATAAAGCGAGGTTTCATACTATTTAGATCCATGAAAAGACATATGACAATGTTGTTTCCAATACAAATTATAAAAATCAATGTGTTTTCATTAGAATTAACTAAAATGTTCCTGATTTTCCGTTTATATTACCGATGGAAGATGTCCACGTAAAACCGCTCTGAAACGTCGATATATGCAATAAAAACAGAACTTCTCCCCTTTTCAATATCTTAATCAGTATTTTAAAGAGAAACAAATAGATGATTGAAAATGAAGTATTTAAGGTTATAATCTAATCAATTATGTGTTTGCATCATTTTTATTGTATATTTATTGAGTTAATACTAATAAACTGAAAATTCACAAAAACGTTGTAAAACGGCAAAATATTGCCTAATTCGATGATATTTTCATTAAATCACATAAAGGAAAAGGGAATGATAAACGTCAAAATATTGTTAAATTCGATGATTTCTCGTACGAAACAAAATTGCAAGAAAACTTGCTTAAAATGCAATATTATGCGAAATTCTGATATTTGAAGGCCAAATCACATATCGTGATACTACATGAAATAGTATCGAAATATTGGTAAAAATGAATATATTTACGAAATATCAGACTACATGAAAAACGTGAAAAAAGTCACGTTTATACCAAATTTGAGGATTTTAACTTCGAATCATAATGCAAGGTTTCGTATTATTTAGATCCAAGAAAAGACATATGACAATGTTGTTTCCAATACAAATGATAAAAATCAATGTGTTTTCATTAGAATTAACTAAAATGTTCCTGATTTTCCGTTTATATTACCGATGGAAGATGTCCACGTAAAACCGCTCTAATCCGGCTGAAACGTCGATATATGCAATAAAAACAGAACTTCTCCCCTTTTCAATATCTTACTCAGTATTTTAAAGAGAAACAAATAGATGATTGTAAATGAAGTATTTAAGGTTATAATCTAATCAATTATGTGTTTGCATCATTTTTATTGTATATGTATTGAGTTAATACTAATAAACTGAAAATTCACAAAAACGTGGAAAAACGGCAAAATATTGCCTAATTCGATGATATTTTGATTAAATCACATAAAGGAAAAGGGAATGATAAACGTCAAAATATTGCTAAATTCGATGATTTCTCGTACGAAACATAATGCAAGAAAACTTGCTTAAAATGCAATATTATGCGAAATTCTGAGATTTGAAGGCCAAATCACATATCGTGATACTACATGAAATAGTATCGAAATATTGGTAAAAATGAATATATTTACGTAATATCAGACTACATGAAAAACGTGAAAAAAGTCACGTTTATACCAAATTTGAGGATTATAACTTCGAATCATAATGCAAGGTTTCGTATTATTTAGATCAAAGAAAAGACATATGACAATGTTGTTTCCAATACAAATGATAAAAATTAATGTGTTTTCATTAGAATTAACTGAAATGTTCCTGATTTTCCGTTCATATTACCGATGGAAGATGTACACATAAAACCGCTCTAATCCGGCTGAAACGTCGATATATGCAATAAAAACAGAACTTCTCCCCTTTTCAATATCTTACTCAGTATTTTAAAGAGAAACAAATAGATGATTGTAAATGAAGTATTTAAGGTTATTATCTAATCAATTATGTGTTTGCATCATTTTTATTGTATATTTATTGAGTTAATACTAATAAACTGAAAATTCACAAAAACGTGGAAAAACGGCAAAATATATCCTAATTCGATGATATTTTGATTATATCACATAAAGGAAAAGGGAATGATAAACGTCAAAATATTGCTAAATTCGATGATTTTTCGTACGAAACAAAATGCAAGAAAACTTGCTTAAAATGCAATATTATGCGAAATTCTGAGATTTGAAGGCCAAATCACATATCGTGATACTACATGAAATAGTATCGAAATATTGGTAAAAATGAATATATTTACGTAATATCAAACTACATGAAAAACGTGAAAAAAGTCACGATTATACCAAATTTGAGGATTTTAACTTCGAATCATAAAGCGAGGTTTCGTACTATTTAGATCCATGGAAAGACATATGACAATGTTGTTTCCAATACAAATTATAAAAATCAATGTGTTTTCATTAGAATTAACTAAAATGTTCCTGATTTTTCGTTTATATTACCGATGGAAGATGTCCACGTAAAACCGCTCTGAAACGTCGATATATGCAATAAAAACAGAACTTCTCCCCTTTTCAATATCTTAATCAGTATTTTAAAGAGAAACAAATAGATGATTGAAAATGAAGTATTTAAGGTTATAATCTAATCAATTATGTGTTTGCATCATTTTTATTGTATATTTATTGAGTTAATACTAATAAACTGAAAATTCACAAAAACGTGGAAAAACGGCAAAATATTGCCTAATTCGATGATATTTTGATTAAATCATATAAACGAAAAGGGAATGATAAACGTCAAAATATTGCTAAATTCGATGATTTCTCGTACGAAACAAAATGCAAGAAAACTTGCTTAAAATGCAATATTATACGAAATTCTGAGATTTGAAGGCCAAATCACATATCGTGATACTACATGAAATAGTATCGAAATATTGGTAAAAATGAATATATTTACGTAATATCAGACTACATGAAAAACGTGAAAAAAGTCAAGTTTATACCAAATTTGAGGATTTTAACTTCGAATCATAATGCAAGGTTTCGTATTATTTTATCCAAGAAAAGACATATGACAATGTTGTTTCCAATACAAATGATAAAAATCAATGTGTTTTCATTAGAATTAACTGAAATGTTCCTGATTTTCCGTTCATATTACCGATGGAAGATGTACACGTAAAACCGCTCTAATCCGGCTGAAACGTCGATATATGCAATAAAAACAGAACTTCTCCCCTTTTCAATATCTTACTCAGTATTTTAAAGAGAAACAAATAGATGATTGTAAATGAAGTATTTAAGGTTATAATCTAATCAATTATGTGTTTGCATCATTTTTATTGTATATGTATTGAGTTAATACTAATAAACTGAAAATTCACAAAAACGTGGAAAAACGGCAAAATATTGCCTAATTCGATGATATTTTGATTAAATCACATAAAGGAAAAGGGAATGATAAACGTCAAAATATTGCTAAATTCGATGATTTCTCGTACGAAACAAAATGCAAGAAAACTTGCTTAAAATGCAATATTATGCGAAATTCTGAGATTTGAAGGCCAAATCACATATCGTGATACTACATGAAATAGTATCGAAATATTGGTAAAAATGAATATATTTACGTAATATCAAACTACATGAAAAACGTGAAAAAAGTCACGATTATACCAAATTTGAGGATTTTAACTTCGAATCATAAAGCGAGGTTTCGTACTATTTAGATCCATGGAAAGACATATGACAATGTTGTTTCCAATACAAATTATAAAAATCAATGTGTTTTCATTAGAATTAACTAAAATGTTCCTGATTTTTCGTTTATATTACCGATGGAAGATGTCCACGTAAAACCGCTCTGAAACGTCGATATATGCAATAAAAACAGAACTTCTCCCCTTTTCAATATCTTAATCAGTATTTTAAAGAGAAACAAATATATGATTGAAAATGAAGTATTTAAGGTTATAATCTAATCAATTATGTGTTTGCATCATTTTTATTGTATATTTATTGAGTTAATACTAATAAACTGAAAATTCACAAAAACGTGGAAAAACGGCAAAATATTGCCTAATTCGATGATATTTTGATTAAATCACATAAAGGAAAAGGGAATGATAAACGTCAAAATATTGTTAAATTCGATGATTTCTCGTACGAAACAAAATTGCAAGAAAACTTGCTTAAAATGCAATATTATGCGAAATTCTGATATTTGAAGGCCAAATCACATATCGTGATACTACATGAAATAGTATCGAAATATTGGTAAAAATGAATATATTTACGAAATATCAGACTACATGAAAAACGTGAAAAAAGTCACGTTTATACCAAATTTGAGGATTTTAACTTCGAATCATAATGCAAGGTTTCGTATTATTTAGATCCAAGAAAAGACATATGACAATGTTGTTTCCAATACAAATGATAAAAATCAATGTGTTTTCATTAGAATTAACTAAAATGTTCCTGATTTTCCGTTTATATTACCGATGGAAGATGTCCACGTAAAACCGCTCTAATCCGGCTGAAACGTCGATATATGCAATAAAAACAGAACTTCTCCCCTTTTCAATATCTTACTCAGTATTTTAAAGAGAAACAAATAGATGATTGTAAATGAAGTATTTAAGGTTATAATCTAATCAATTATGTGTTTGCATCATTTTTATTGTATATGTATTGAGTTAATACTAATAAACTGAAAATTCACAAAAACGTGGAAAAACGGCAAAATATTGCCTAATTCGATGATATTTTGATTAAATCACATAAAGGAAAAGGGAATGATAAACGTCAAAATATTGCTAAATTCGATGATTTCTCGTACGAAACATAATGCAAGAAAACTTGCTTAAAATGCAATATTATGCGAAATTCTGAGATTTGAAGGCCAAATCACATATCGTGATACTACATGAAATAGTATCGAAATATTGGTAAAAATGAATATATTTACGTAATATCAGACTACATGAAAAACGTGAAAAAAGTCACGTTTATACCAAATTTGAGGATTATAACTTCGAATCATAATGCAAGGTTTCGTATTATTTAGATCAAAGAAAAGACATATGACAATGTTGTTTCCAATACAAATGATAAAAATTAATGTGTTTTCATTAGAATTAACTGAAATGTTCCTGATTTTCCGTTCATATTACCGATGGAAGATGTACACATAAAACCGCTCTAATCCGGCTGAAACGTCGATATATGCAATAAAAACAGAACTTCTCCCCTTTTCAATATCTTACTCAGTATTTTAAAGAGAAACAAATAGATGATTGTAAATGAAGTATTTAAGGTTATAATCTAATCAATTATGTGTTTGCATCAGTTTTATTGTATATTTATTGAGTTAATACTAATAAACTGAAAATTCACAAAAACGTGGAAAAACGGCAAAATATATCCTAATTCGATGATATTTTGATTATATCACATAAAGGAAAAGGGAATGATAAACGTCAAAATATTGCTAAATTCGATGATTTTTCGTACGAAACAAAATGCAAGAAA